>NW_027116513.1:247674-264788 GCF_000696795.3 Halyomorpha halys | reverse complement strand
ATATACATAAAGCAAAATCTTTATTATTTAATAGGTTAGATTAAATAATACATAAAATATTTTGTTATGTTCACAGATTATATATACCTATGAGAACAATGTAGGTTTTTATAGACTTTTTTTTTTTAGTATTAACCGAATAACATTTATCCAGTTGGCTAAGCGGTAACCATTCTGTTACATTTTTACATTATCTATATTTTTTTTTGTTCTCTTCTAGTTGTGGTTACTTCTTCTCCGGTGCTGTCCTCATGAATATGGCACTTTTTAATATCCTGGAAAGCTTGCAAATCGGGGAATTTTTGAGAATCTGGGGAAGAAGAACCAGGATATTAGACGCGCTGCAAAAAGAAGATTTTTTACTTTTTAAACACGTTTCTTTTTATACAATCCCCTCACATTGTTAGCATTTTTCACATTTTTCATACTTTCGTTAGTTGATTGTACACAATTCCAGCGTCTCCTAGCGTTTGACTTTCACTTCAATGCAGTTTTATACTCGTCTCTATTCGACAGGATAGCTCGATTGATTTTGAACTGACTACAATTATGATCGACATAAGGACTTTTTTATTATTAATATAAAAATAAAAAAAAAATCCGGAATTCTTTTAATCATTTAATATAAAAGACATCGGGCTAGGCTACAAAGCTGTGAAGATCCCGTTGGACAAAGCTCGTTATTTTAATGGAAGACAGTACCTTGCCTCTTTGTTAAAAATGTAACGCACTTTCAAGAAAATGAGGTCCTTTAAATTCTCTATTATAAAGATGACACGGCGAATTAGAACAAAGAAGAAACTTAATGCTCGCCTTCTATGAAAAAGTAATTTATTAAATAAAGAAAAATGGGGCTAAGCGAATCCTTATTCATAATTAGATGGTAAATTATTAATTAACGGGTAATTATAGCAATTTGTAAAATTAGGGATGCCGTTTTAATTAGTAATAAATTATTTCCTTTTAACAGTTAATAAATTATAGATATCGAGATTAATTGTTAGATAATGGATTTCTTTTTTCGTTTTACAATTAATAAAACCACTATAAACTTGTGTTAATATATTTAAATTATAATTGATTTTAAATAATAAAACAAGAAATAATAAACATCTAAATTTTATTTTATAGTAGAACGGGTCTTTATATCAAACATTAAGCATAAAAAAACAAATATTTTTTTTTTGGACTCAGAATGAATATTATTATAAAATAAACAATTTTCTTTTTTTTAATTATATATTCTTTTGGCTTATTCCTGACTATTTACACTGGTCAAACAAATTTTTTTATATTTTGATTCTAAATAACAAATGGTAACTAAATCCTACATTTCCTTTTATCAATTAATAAATTATAAATGTCGAGTTCAATTCTTACACAATGGATTTAGTTTTTTTTGTCTTAGTATAAAGACTGGGGATTAGTATGATCGTACGATTTCAATTATAATCGTTTTACAATAATAACAAAAGAATTAATAAACATAAACATTTTATTTGGTATACGGAGCTCATTATTTTTTTTTTTAAGTTGGAAGTATACAAAACCTAATAATAAATTTGCCTTGAATTCGGGATGAATTTTTTTATTTTTATAAAACATCTATAAAATGAATAATATTCTTTAAATTATACTTTCCTCTTACTAATTCTTGACAATTTACAATGGTAAAAAAAAAAATTATTTATATTCTAACTATTAAATTTTTTTACCTATAAAATACTCATTCTTTGGAATTAGAACTATATTTCGGATTTTAAGCAAATTGTAACTTTCTTTAATTATTATTTAACGATGTCAATAGTTTATTGTTTTAATTTATTCTTTATTCTAATATTATGGTTCTTATTCTTATATTATAGTTTTTTATTCTTTATTCTAATATTATGGTTACATATTTCATTAGTTACATATATTTTCTTTTTTGGTTATTCATTTAATTTTTTTTCTTACTATAATTAAAAAATTTAAATTATTAATAAACTAAAATATTCATATTCCTTTGCATTTTTGTTTTTTTTCTAAATTTTGAAAGCAAAATGAGCTTTGCACGACCATTACATTCCCATATACGGCTCATCGAACATTAACGATTTGATGCAAAAAGTAAAATTTTAGAATTGTCTATTATTTTGAGGAACATTGTGAGAAATATTCATTTTACCGGAAAATCATCTATAACGTATTTTAAGTAAATTTAATTTCTTTCCAAACCTTAAGAGAATGAATTCTTAGGATCTATATTTCACTTAAAAGTGGTTCCCTATTTTTTTCTGAATTTATATTTGTTTTTATCAGATTGATTTATCACTATTCGAGATTTATTATTCTTGACAATATAAATGTATTCATTAATGTGTATTTCACGTAAATAATACAATAGTATGACTATAGTTATTATTATTTGCGAATTCCTGACATTTATATTATTGCCTGACCACAAAAGTCGTAACTGAGACGCGGTGTTTTCCCTTTCAAATCTTTATTTAGGACGAATAAATTCTTGGCTTGTTTCTTTTTCAAGAGGCGCCAAGGTGGGCGTTTGATTTTTTTTTTTTACGAAGAGTTTTGAAGTCCGTTCAAGAACATTTCAAACAAATCTTGTATCTTTCAACGGCAGTTTTATGTGTTTAGTTCGTTTATGTATAAGGTATGAAATGAGTTGGTAATTAATTTATTAAATTAGGAGAAGATAATTGAGGGGTGCGGTCAGAATATAACACAAATAAGTTGAAATAACTTATTTAATGGTATCACGTTTCGGCCAGGATGTCTAGCCTTCATAAGGCTAATAACAAAGAACAAGATAACAACCAATAAATAAAAAAAAATATATATAAACAAAATAGCATATAGTAAATAATTGTCCAGAATGAAATTAATAAAATTAAAGTGATGAATGAAGTGGAAAATAAAATGTATATATAACTAATTGAATAAGTAAGTAAAATAACATAATTGAGGAAATAAATTATAAAGTTATATAATGCAAAGGAATATGATTATTTTAGTTTATTAAAATTTAAAAATTTAAATTATGGAAAGAACAAAAAAAAAAATAAAGAAAATTGAGAGAAAGAAAATATATGTAACTAATGAAATATGTAACCATAATATTGGAATAATGAAACGACCATCTTCCAAAAATAATTTTTAGTATTTTCAATATTTATTTTATGAAAATTTAATTAAATATTTTTAAGTGTACGTTTCGGAAACTGTCCACTGAAAATTTGAGTTATAGTCGATCCGTCAACCTCGTTTTGGATTATTATTAAGAAATGCCATAGCAAATAATATAAAAATATCTTTTCTTAAAGGAACGTAAATTAATTTTAACTCAAAGTAGTTTTTAAATAATTTCCGATTTCTTGAAATTATTATTGATTTCTTCAAAACCATAGCTTTTACGATCCTGGAATTTTACGCCTAGAAGCACAAACAACCGTTAGAACATTACTCTAATTGTATAATAGAGATAATTACAGTTAGTCGTTGTATAAATGCTCGCTTAGAACTGGCAATTACGGTCGGTTACTGAAATAAACTCACCCGTAGATAGAATTGGGCCAAGCTTAAAATAGACGCGCGACTATCCAACGCGGAAAATATTGAGGTTTTGTTGAAGAATTATCTACCATTAAAAGTGTTCTGTGATTAAATTATTCTATCACAAACTATTTTGAATTTTCTATGTTTTGTTATGTCTGTCAATCACTGAGGTTTTTTAATCAAAAATTATACTAATCATTTTGTGTTGTCTTTAACTTTATGATTGAATTAAATAGTTTAATTAAAAGTAACTATGAAACCCTATATACGATTGCAAGAATAACAACGCGTTCGTAAAAACATCCTGAGAAGATGTTAATTATTTAATGAACTATATTGCACAGCCGGATCTCTCATCTCTCACTAGAAAACAAACTACTAATTTATAAGACTATACTCTAACCTATCTGTACCTACGGACTTGAACTTTAGGGAACAGCTAAATCGTCGAAGATCAAACGTATCCAATCCTTTCAATCCAAAATCCTTAGAACCATAGTTAATGCACCCTATTACGTTTCCAACAGATCACTACACCATGACCTACATATCCCTTTTGTCCTTGACCTCATACCAACCAAATTCTCAAAATTCCATGTGAACCTTTCCAACCATCCTAATCCTTTGGTTCTAACCTTATCTAGTTCCATGCATCCCTACAGCCCACCTAGAAATGGACAATTGGAGTTCTGGCAATGGTCAGATTCTCCACTCAAGTTGAGTGTTTGCGGCTTTAGCGCACTTGCTCAGCCTCCACTGGCTCACTACCAGTGATGCGGCGAGAGGGATGCGCTGGGATCTTTTGAGCTCTGCTCTATCCCTCACACGTGGGGGATAGAGTGGGCTCAGGTAGATTGTGTAAATATTGTATATTAGAGTGTAAATGTGACTAGAGACTATAGTATTTTATTTTATTTATTTATTTTTCATACAGATATTTTGATTATGTTCATTTTGTTTATTCTTCTGTTTGTATATATTTTAAGAGAGTTTTTTTTATTCATTTATTTAATTTATTTTATTTTAGTATGTATGAGATCATTCATCTCTTGCCCACAACTGTGTGGCAGATTGTAATATCTATCAATAAATAAAAAGTAGTATTTATTAAAAAAAATCTAACAAACGTTATTGTTATTTAACGTTAAGTTATTAGTTCTTTATCACTCTCTAACAGATTGGAAAAACACTCCGGACTTTCCCACTGCCTTAGTAATTTTATGGCTACTTTCGCCTGCAATAAATTAGCATTTGGTTTGCATAGCAATTGTTTAATTTGAGAAGACTCCATGAACACTCTTCCGCCTCATAATAAGATATCTGGTTGAGATGTGCTTAGGGATTGGAAGTCTCCCTCAAGAGGACTTATTTTAAACGAGAACACTACTTTTTTGTTAGTGTTATGTAAAGCATTATTTTTAACGTTGAATTGTAAATAAAATTCTGGAACATACTTATAAATAGGCAGAAGTCATAGATACTGGGTTTGTGCAAACATATTTATGGTTTTTGATATTTTTGGCGAATTAGCCATATTTTTACTTCAATAGTATTGATTTTATAAAAAAAAAAAAAGTAAAAATCAGAAACAATACAATTGGCCAATCTAAAACAAAATTATCTATCCTACTAGAGAATAAAAACTCCCCAAAAGAACTTTATAGATTTTTAATAGTTTTTTTTTTTTTCGTTTCGTTCGTAAAAAATTGGAAGATGGTGTTGTCAAGTGAATTAATGCTTGTAGTCTAACTTGTGAAGATACTAAATAAAATAAAAATATATAAAGAGGTAACAATAAAATATATAGTCGAATTCACAAATGTAGCCGATTAATGTATTATTATACCTATTTCTAACTTTTATTAATTTTTTTTATTAATTCAATTTTCAATGCCTGTTTAATCTCTATTGAATAAAGAAAATTCAAGTTTATTAATGTTTATATTAAATCAATAAATATATTAACATTATTTTTGTGCGTGTTGAAAATGTATTTCGGATAATATGTTTCTTTAATTCGTTGATAGTTGACCGTAGATGAATTTTAATGTAAATGAACGTAGATGAACTAACCTATTTGTGTTATATTTTAACCACACCCCCAACCATCTCCTCAAATAATTTATTATTTATTTTTAGTTTATTTATTATCATTAATAATAACTAATAAGCTTCATTATTTGATCAGTGGCTAACAGTATAATATTTTTTGTACTTGTTGGTTTTCTCTTAAAGGAAAGACAGCAAATTGTCTTTCTTGTCCTTATTTATTTCAGTATTCTAATCTCCTTTAACGAACATTCGTCCATTCATTATTCTATCTACAAATTATGTTAGAAGATCTTACAACCTTTACGTTCACTTTTAGAATTTCATTATTCTCACTTACATTAGTTTATCGTATATTCATAAAAATCTATATAAATTGAGAAAAGCCAATTATTTTTACATTTTATTGCATTGCCTTAAGAATTTGATGTTTTACATCCTCTATTTAAGTTATTTTTCTTGTTCACTAAATTTTATTATATGTTTAGTCCTGAATATTTCATATGTTAATGTTTTACTATAATACTCAACAAAATTTTTTGCAAGTTGGACCGTATGGCATTATTGTAAGGAATTCAAAATGAATATACAGAATTGATGCTGGGCACTAAAAACAGAACCTAATATTTTTCACATCACAAAACTTATACTGGAAGAAGAGGAAGAAGAAGATATCAGTTTGAGAGAAAACATTATCCTAACTTTCCTTCCCTAAGAGAGGGAGACATGTAAAGAAAATGAATTTCTTTAATTTTGAATTTTACCTAAGTGCTGGATTTGATTTTGAATTTTACGTAAGTGCTGGATTTGATTTTGAATTTTACGTAAGTGCTGGATTTGATTTTGAATTTTAAGTAAGTGCCGGATTTGATTTTGAATTTTATGTAGTTATGGAACAGTGACAATGCCGGCACTTCGTGAAAGGAACGTGGTTGTTGTTCCTTATTAAGGTACAGGGCTCTGTATTGATTAATAAAAAAATTTAAAAAGAATAATAAATAAACATTTAACTTTGTTTCTTTTTTTTATAGCTACGAGTTGTTGTAAATTATATAAGAAGTGTAGTTGTATTATTTTTGGTTTATAACAATAATAAAATAGGGAATGGGTAGCTCATTGGTAAGGCAATGGACTACTAACTCCAAGCGTCCGGGTTCGAATCCAGCTATGGCAGATAATTATTATTGTTCCATTTAGCCGTTGAGTCAGCCCTGTGCGTGCGGGGTGTGTGGTTCTATGGCGGTCGAGCGCGGTTTTGACCAAATCATCTGCTTGCCCAACCGTTGCTCTAGAAACCGTACTTCTTTACAAAGTACAAAGGAACCCTTAACGAGTTGTAGAGGTACAGATTTAATTTTTTTTTTTTTTCTCAATAATTTATTTATTGATATTTACAACTGTATACACATATATACAACAAGTAAATTTGCTGTAGGTGACATAGTGACATGATAAAAACATGTGGAGAATCTACCCACTGATAGAACTCCAATAGCATTTCTAGAGAAGAAGATCTCGAGGCCATCTTCTTTTCAGACGCCTAGGAGGATTATTAGGTAATGAAGGAGAAGCCAGGTTAGAAACAAGTAGATTTGGGTGGTTGAGAAGTTTATTATGGAAGGAACGGTATCTGGTTCTGGGCAAATCGGCAACATATGGAATATTGAGGTCCTGATGGATGACTTGATTTGTGACAAAGTAAGGAGCATTAAGGATTTTACGAAGGATTTTAGACTGTAAGGATTGGATTCTGGAGGAATTTGATGGTTAAGTGGAGCCCCAAAGCTCAACTCCGTATGTCCAGATAGGCCTTATAATAGTCATGTAGATCAGTCTTTTGTAATGGATTGGCATTTTAGACCGTTTGTCTAGTAAATGTCAGATTTAAGTTAAATATTAAAATAAAGCTTTGTTTACAGAGCAGCGCATTGTAGTTTAATTAACCATCCAACAACATGGATGCTAAATCTATTGTTTCATTGTAATTATACCAATTTTTTAAATTTAATTTCAGTGAGAAATTTGAATTAATCATTATACAATTTTATCTATTATTCATTTAGTTAAATTAAATTACAAATCTGTTTAAGCAATAGTAAATCTAAAATCCCTCACATGGTGCTTGGTGATTCTTCCCGTTTACCATTTTCATCAAACTTCCTAGCTCTGCTGGTTGAAATATCAGCTTTCACTTTTAGTTTGAGAGATCACGTCAAACCATTTTCCTCCTGCCAGTTGTTGTTTTATTGAAAACCCTTACTCTGTGTTAGTGCTTCTTTAAAAGTGGAAATAGATTGCATTTGAAAGTACACACAAAATAATGAGTCAAATAAATAAAATGTTAACAAGGGTAAGAAAAGATATTCATCATATTATTTTTTCCGACAAAAAAATCTTTTGTCACTTGCTGTTGAACAGGACAGACAACAGATTGTAAATAAAAAAGTTTATTTTTTTTAGTTCAAAAATTTACTATTTTATTACGAGAACGTAATATACCTGAATAGTTGAAAAATAAATAAAACTTTAACTTCACTTGTATGGTTTTCACCACACATTAGGTTTTATTAGGCTCAATTAATTGGCATTGCAATTTTCTTTATGAACACCTTCGTGATCTAGTACCATATTGCTTTTCTTTTTTTTTCTTTTTTCTTTTAAAGCCTCTTATTGCTTTGTTGAGCCCCTTAATTCTTATTGTTGAAACCACGTGAGATTAAGATGGTGGTTTTATTATCCTCTTTCCATTAAGGCTGGTCGTGCTCGTTAGGAACAGTCTGGTGACTTGAGATCTTACGATAGGAGTCATGCAAGGATCAAGGTTGAGTCAACGAATGCCAATGTCGATGTTATTTAATTGAAGCTTGCTTCTTCAGTCGTTAAGTTTAACCTTATCTCCTACCTGCTACCTACTAGGAGCTAAAGGTTGACATTACATGACTGGGCAATATAATTCTCCTTAGTTGGCAATTCACGCCTTCTTATTAGGAATAACTCAATTATATAGTCGTAGTTGTGTAATGCGCTCCTTCAGAACAACTAATCAAGGTTTTCGAAAATAAAGTATTATGTAGGATATTCGGCAATGGACCGGTTAAGTTCTTAGTAGGAACAACAAGTGTGTTGAAATAATTTTTAATATGCAATTGTTTTGTTTAAAATTTTTCCACATTGTGGTCTTAGATTTTTTGAAAATCACTAAAAATAGCGATACCTCTTTCTTAACACAAGTCAGCCAATCTACTCAAAACTTGGAAGTGTTCGTAGAGTGGTAAGTGAAAGTTGTTTGGATGCGCTCACCGCACAAGATTTGTTTTTCGTTAAATTGTCATTTAAAATCCGAATTTGAAATCCCACCAGATCACCTTTACTCTCCGCCGTAAACCTCTGCCCTCCTGTCCTACAGTATCCTTTCTAAATAAACCACTAATGCCTGTTGAACAGATTCGATACTTAGGACTCCATCTTGACAAGAGACTTACTTGGAATCCACACACAAGACTGAAACGACAAGGAACTGCTCGTAGATTCCGATTGCTACAACACTTACTTGACAAACGCTCTAAACTTCCCATTCACTACAAAATATTAGTATACACTACAATAATCAGACCAATTTGGACATATGGAATTGAGCTCTGGGGCTCCAACAAACCATCAAATTCTTCCCGCATCCAATCCTTACAATCCAAAATCCTACGTAAAAACCTTGATGCTCCTTATTACGTCACAAATAAACTCATTCATAAAGACCTTAACATCCCATTCGTTGCAGATTTGACCCAAAACAGATATGCGTCTTTTTATTCCAAACTCCTTAACCATCCTAACCCATTAATTCTTAATCTTTCATCCTTAACAATCCCTGATAATCCTCCGAGGCGTCTGAAAAGAAGATGGCCACGGGACCTTCTAATTTAAATTAATGTTTGAAGTACCACCAATGGGTGGTTCCTTCCCAAGATTTTCAAGTGTATATGAAACATACTACATATTTACCTATTGTATTATTTGTACAGTTGTAAATTACTTTAAATAAATAATTTAAAAAAAAAATCCGAATTTGGAAACTGTATTTAGTATATTATATATTAATAAAATTATTTTTGCCTTGGAACTAGCATTGTTTGATGATCGAGCCCACTTATCAGTTTCCCTTTTATTGTTGCCATCCGTCCTTGCTCTAAGTAGGCCGCGCATGGGTTTTATGTGCTGCTGCGGTGCGATAGGAGCATCGCATGAAGGAGTAGGTAATCCTTAGATTTATGTGCCATGGGGATCCTAGCCTTAAGATCCCACCTATCTTCGGAGGATCATGGCGGGGTATTATAACAATTTATGTCCGTATTTTGTTATCTTCAAACTTAAATATTACTAGAGTTTCATGATAGATATATGATAGATGTTCTATATGTTGTGCAGAATAAATAATTTGAGATATTTATTTAGTAATTTTTTTTTTAATTAATGAACTATTATGTATTAAAATATAAGGTATATGGGTGAATTCTATAAAATATGATTATATGCATATTTCAAAGGTTGGAATAAATTCGTTCATCGAATTGTTTTAACTTTCAGAAAATAAAAAAAAGCGCGAACGAAAAAAAAAAATCTTTCATTAGGAGGTTTTCAGTTGCCGATTCTGACATTTTTAGTTAGTAAAAATTATTATTTTAAAAATTCTCTCGACTGTACTATAATTGGAAAAAGTGACAAAATTAATTTTTTATTATTGCTGTTAATTATTATAGCTAGCAATTTGTTTAAGCTAATATTAACGAAAATTGTAGTTATCTATCTCCATCTTCAAGCTAAAGGTACACAATTTCCAAAATATTTGGTGACATTAATCATTCAAATCAATATTAATGACCAAACATAATTGAAGAACAAATAAATAAAATAATGAAACTGGATAATGGAATAACAATTTTAATGAACAATAATACTTTTTTTTTTAGAAGTATTTAGAAGATATGTGATTTTTTTTTTTTGTTACCTGTTGTCTGGTCATTTCTTACCTATATCCCCTGGGAGGGGAAAAAGAGAGGGTTCCGGAGTGGTAGTGTCAAATTTTCATTCTATAGCACCACCACAAAATAAAAATCAGCCCACCCAGCCTCAAATCGATCAGGCTTCGCTGCAGACTGGAGGTTGCTGAGGTAGTACCTCAACCCCTTTATTTCTGTATTCGCTCCCCATGAATGTTTTGTAGTTTACTTATGAGCATTCTTTGTAGATGACCTAACCTCGGTAATTCTCTTTAATGACGATTTTCCATGACCAATTCCGGCCTTATCTCTCCTTTTTTCTCATTCCATTAAATATTGTCTTACCTAGAGCATTCTTTAGGAATTATATCTCTTTAAATTTTTTTATTACTAGGCCAGCTTTCAGCTTGTAGTGCATCTTGCGAGGCTTTGCTTTGAGCAGTTATGAGGAAATCATTGACAAATAAAGGGTCTTTTTTTAAGCCCGATAGAACTTGAAATTGTAAAAAATAACACAAAAAATTAAATTGTAATCAAAATTTTTTTTTTATTCGAAAGATCAATACGTGACATTAACATTTGAAAATGATTTCGGGCATATGGGCACCGCGGCTGTTCTTGACGAAGCGCATTCTGTAAAATTGTGTTCAGCGATGAGGCGCATTTTTGGCTTAACGGGTTTGTTAATAAGCAAAATTGCCGCATATGGTCGTGCGATTTGACACCTCTCGATTATTTCCTGTGGGGCTACGTGAAGTCACTGGTTTATGCTGATAAACCAGCAACAATTGACGCCTTGGAGGCCAGCATTGTTCGTGTTATTCGTGACATACGGCCAGCAGTGCTCGAAAAAGTGGCCCAAAATTGGACGTCCAGAATGCGCTTCGTCAAGAACAGCCGCGGTGCCCATATGCCCGAAATCATTTTCAAATGTTAATGTCACGTATTGATGTTTCGAATAAAAAAAAAATTTTGATTACAATTTAATTTTTTGTGTTATTTTTTACAATTTCAAGTTCTATCGGGCTTAAAAAAACACCCTATACTAATTTTGAATATGTACGAAAGCATTTTCTAATCCTTACATTCCATTTTTGGCTCCTTAGTTTAGATTTCCGCACTATTTTATCCATTATAAACGATAGTGGGGTTAAGATGTCCCCTTGATTTACTCCTGTTTCTATTTTAAATCTATCTGATTTATTACCGTTGAGCCTGACTATTCCATGTACTTATCTAAGGATTTCCTAAGTTATATTAATGGGAACTTGTTCATCTTGGATAGCCATAGTTTATAAACCTACCTGTGATACATTATTATAAGATATCTTAGGTGAGAAAGTGAATCTTTGAATATTCAACTGTTATCAGCAATTTTGAGAACAGGCGGACGTATAATAATTTGATTTTTATTTATTTATTTTTTTTTAAAGTGGGTCGAGATGATGCTATTTATTTATCTTAATTATTATCGTTAAAATAAATAATTTAATTTCTATCCATTTTAGTCTCAACACATTTTATTTTTCTTAAAAGTCCGACGTTTCGGCCAATCCGGCCATCCTCAGGGACAATCTACTACAAAACAGCTTTTATTAGCTTTTATAAAATTATAAAAAAATTGACTCACCAGACTTCCTAGAGAGATAATCCAGAGCTTTTATTACATATTATCTGCTTTTATAATTATTATCTTTTATTGCTTTGCCTGTTATGACTTTAAGATACATTTTTTAACATTGCTAACATTCTTCAAGACAGTCTTATATAGAACTGTTATTGAAATTTTAACAGCAATTTATTCTTTCATAAGTTGTCATGTTTTATTTATCGAGTAACACTTTTATTTATTGTATTTCTCCTTGTGACATTCATTTGTTAAAAATATATTCCTTATATATTAAATTAATTTCACTAAATAAAAAAGATGAACTTATTAATAAAAAAAATTAACAAGAGTTTTTAATTTAATGATGTCGAGATGACCCTAACTGATTGCTTCTGGTTTTAAAATAGATTGGCTTAATACCAACATCGCCCTCATCCAAAACATTGCTTATTATTCAATTTTTTTGCATGGGATCATTTTTTTTTTTTTTTTTGGTAGGAGTATAAATTGGAATCCTTGTAAATTACCCTGGAGTTGAACAAACTTATCAATAATTTATTAATTTTTTTTATATAATATGTATAGCCGAATAGAGATAGTTCAAAAATGGAGATTGACTCACAAAAAATGGAGCTAAGATGATTTTCATGTATTGTATGTGTATTGTGAAAAAATACAAAATACCTTTCGATCTCCCCACACTTGAAGCTTTTCCGCCATCTTAAAAGAAAAATCTTTAGGAAAAGCAATTTTTTTCTTGTGAATATCTTTATTGGCTCGCTTTCAGTGCATTTCTGCACGTTTCATCGATAACATGTTAAAAATTCTAAACGACTACTGAGATAGAGGGTCAACATTATTTGCAAAAATGTCAAAAAAACGCGAGTTAAATAGGTGAGTTGTTTTTCCTTAAATACTATTTGTCACGTATACTTTTGTTCGTAATTCATAATAACCTTTCTTGTAAAGGATTAAGTTTCCTACACTTTTCATAAAAAATCTTTGTAATTAATTACTTCCTAATAGGTGTCGAGAAATATTGAAATAACTATTTTAGTGAAAGTGTACTGGAAACGAAGAATATCCTTTGTTCAAATCAATATTCCTGCATGTAATATCGTCTTTAATCTATTGTGTCATATATACTATGTAATATTAATGTATTATATGATCATAATTTGTGAGATTTATGTTAATTCTGGGTGAATAATTTCAATGGGGGATTGTTCAATATTTATTATAAATAAGCAACAAAGTTGCGAAAATGTCAACTTGATAGTAAAACAAAAAAGAAAAAGGAACTGTTTAAATGAAAATCGGCTTCATTTTAATCAATAAATTGGATCAACTGAAATATTTTTCAGAATATATGTTTCTCATTTATAATTAAAATAAAAAATACAAGAATTGCAAATATACAACTCTTAAAATTTATATACACCAAAAAGAGAAACGCCCAGTGAAAGAATCGTTCCATAAAATTATGCAAACTACACTGAATTTTGCCTCCAGGAAACCCCCTTCATCCAACTTCTTCAACCAGGGGGGACTTAGTAAAAAATAACCTAGTCTCGCATTCGAAGAAACCCCTCCAAATAAAATACGTTATGTTTTATCCAATAAAAAAGGGGGAATTGAATAAGAAGAGGAAAAAATCTACACGTGAGAAAATTAAATACATCTATGTAAAAAACACATTAACATTCAATTTTAAATGAATGCATAATCTCAATTATTAAAGGGTAAAAAGCATTTTACATTTAGTAAATCAATAATGATTAAAATTTAACAAACGATGTTTTAACAATTGAATATTAATGAAAAACATAGAGGGAAAAAGGACCACATTAATTAGGCGAATCTTGTATGAAAGAAATAAGCTGACGATTCACAAGCTTTTCTGAAAATTAAAAATAAAATGAAAACCCGCAAAAAAAAGAACTTTGTTGATAGCAAATAATTTCAGGAGTATAATTCATGAAAACTAAACAAAAAAAAATGGAATAGTCACAAAAATAAATTTGTGTTCGGGAAATATGAAGTCAGGTTCATTTGTTGATGTCTTTTGAAACACTTAAATACAAATTTTCATATAAATCCGAAATTAATATTTTTTTGGCTTGATTTTCAGATGAATTTTTTTTTGCTGTTGATGGCCAGCGTTCACGAAATAAATTCATGAATCCTCACGATTTTAACTAAATCTAACGTAACTATAACTAATGAAAAGCTGAATTTCCGCTCTCTGAACCTAATTGAACATCTTTTTTATTTTATGTCTTTTTATGAACAAAAACTGTTTCAAATCAAGAAAATTTTCTAAAACTTTTTTTTTATATATATCCAAGAGAAGGATGAAGGAATGAACAAGGTGGCAAAGAAGGTTAAAGTATTTATCGAGAAATGAAGTTAATATTAGCTTATAGCACCTGTATAAACTTTAAATACAAATTTAAATAGTACTTAAAAAATACTATTTAATATATATTTAATTTATGTTATATAATAATTATTATAATATATTTAATTTAATATATATTTAGGACCGTCTAAACTGCATGATGTAGTACAAACTGTACCTTCCTTAACAAATTAGATCCGTAGATATAAAATAAAACGTTTAAAAAAATAAATTAGAGACGAAAACCATCATGACTTCAAATGTTATAATTCTGTGACTCGACATCTTTCGAGACAAGACTCTGGAACTGCTATGTAAAGGTGGTCAACCATTCGTGATTCCTCGCCTCCATGAACCGTTCCACATGTTAACCCTAATAGAAAAATTCCTCAGTGATTCTGTGAATTGAAACATTGTGTTTCTAGGTTCGTTGCTACATTGCTGTATTCAACACCAGGGTACTGATAAGTTTTAATTAAAAACTTTTAAATTCATAATATTTTGAACGTCAGAAATTAAATTATCTAGAATGATTATATGAGGAGTGGGTAGGCTGTGTGGTAAGGCGCTGTGCTGCTAACTCCAAGAATCCAAGAATTTTGTAAATGAAATTTTGTTTGGACAACTATAAATCAGTTTATTTTTGCAAATATAATAAAAACTACTACTCCTACGAAGATAAACGTCATAAATTACTTTGTGCTGCATTAAACTAGCTTTAAGTTGAGAGCTAATGGACATTGGCCATCGAATGGTTTTTGAAATATATAGATTTCCTAAAATAAATTCATTAACATCTGATTTTTCAGGGCATTTTTTTATGAAATGTCGCTTTTTAAAAAACTATATCTCGGGAACTATTGATTATAAATAGCTCTATTAGAGTTCATATTTTAGCAAATTTATCTACTTTAAATTATATTGTTTTAGGTATTCTAGCATTGTTGGTAATTTTAACGATATAGAGCTCCAAATGAACAATTATTTTTTTTAATGTTTTTTGTCAGCCTCCATTTTTTATTCCCCTACCTATACTTGGCAGACTCATCAATTTTGGCTAGTAATTATGTATAGTTTTTATTAGTGTAATCAGAAATTGCGGTGAAATGACTGCCTTTTTTCTACTGTTGGGCTCTTGTACTAGTTAACACTATGGATTCGGTAATCAATCCTGGGTTTATCCAACTGGCTTTGGGATATTTTTTAATGAAGCTGTTTTTCACTACCATTGAAGGTCACATTTAGTAATTCCTTAAAATAAATATTGGTTATTAAATATATCTTTTACTTTTTTATTTCTATTTCGCTCGTTGTGAACTAATGTTTGTATAAGAAACATCCCCATTGGATCAGACCAATCAGCTGGGAGGACAAAGCCCCTACTTGCCAATCTGAATAGAAGGGCTTCCCTCGCCTCAGATCCCTTCAAAAATCTATAGCTCACATCTCCATGTTCTATTTCTTTGGTGGTGCATTTATTTATTCTAGAAATGGTACATCGTATATGTTTATAATCAATAACTATATTTATTTTCTAATAAAAAAAAATTATAAGTTTACTAATTATTCTATTTATTCATTATTCAAAATATTTATTATTTCACTCGTATCTGCTGAGATTATTATTCATTTCATCATTTTCTTCAAGTTTGAATAAAGAATAATATGTAAAAAAGCGTTAACGGAAAAACCTCCATAGGAACTTAGTTTTTTTTTTTTTTAGTTGCTTAATTTATATTTTTAGTTCGTATAGTCAACCCTTAAAAATTCTGCTTTAGCTGTATTAACCTCCCAAATCCTAAAAATTCAACAATACAATTTTCATCCTAATTAAATTTCTTTAAAAAATAACGCATTGTTCTAAAGATATGTATCTCATCTTCACTATCGTTTTATAATTATGTCTCTATAATTTTTTCTGGGTTCGGAAATTCCTTCAAGATTTTTATATTCTGGTGTAATTGTTGAATTTTATTTTTTTAAATGGTATAATATTTCCTCTCCAACAAGGTATTCCAACTTTAATACAGATGCCAATGTGTTATATATTTTCAACTGATAACATTTTAAGCCAGAAAAAAATTATAACTTCTTAAGTTAGTTATTTAGGAAATTAACCTCAATAATAAACGGTGAACGATGAGAAATATATTATATGGAAGCTAAGTAACTATAATTATAAATTATAAATACTAATAAAATAACAATTAATGGGGTATAATTTTAGAATTCGGGATTAAAAAAGTTTTGATTTGAAAACTATACGTTCATATCATTTCTCTAATTTACCATTTAATTAAAAGATTTACTAATAGTATATTTGAAGAAATATATTTTTTTATATGTAATAGTATAAATTATTTAACGCTGGAATTTGGTTTGTTGTGAAACATTGAAAAGCTACAGCTTAAATTATACATAAGTTTTGTCCCTGCGTTAATTTACTTTTAAAAATTAAAACAGCGAAGAAAAGACTTAATACTCCTACAATAATAGTATATTACTA
>NW_027116513.1:236110-247624 GCF_000696795.3 Halyomorpha halys | reverse complement strand
AAAACCTCATTATAAATAAATTATTCTTCCACATCTTCAAATATCAATTAATCAATTACTTCCCAATCTCAATGATATATATATATTTAATATCTTTATTGAAATTTTTCAACTGTATATTATATAATACATTCAGTAAATGGGATCTTAGTTGGAGTGTTACAGGGGTAACATTGTTATTTGTGGTAACATGTTATTACTGTAAAATGGAGTGTTACAGGGGTGTAGAGAAACTACCCATTGGTAGCACTCTAATGACATTTTACATTAGCAGGTCTCGTGGCCATCTTCTTTTCAGGTGCTTCGGAGGATTGTCAGGAATGTAAGAGGATGCAAGGTGAGAAACTAGGGAGTTTATAATGGAAGGAGTAATGTCTGGTTCGGGCTTCGGCATATGTGTAGAGGATGGGACCGAGGATACTACCTTGAGAAACACCTGTGGACTGAGAATAGAGGGATGAATAGGAACCATTTTACTTGGAATAATCTATCAATGAGAAAGGAACGATTGATGAGAAAGAATGTAGGAGGTAGGAATTTACGGAATTTGTAAAGCAGTCTCGGGTGCCAGACTTGATCAAAAGCCAACATATATTTAATTGTAACAATTACTTTATATTATTGGTGCCAGTTTTGTCAGTAGTAATCACTGGACTTGACCCTCTCAGCTAAAATCCAAGCACCATCTGGTTAATTTCATTTTTTATTCGAATTTCAAATTTTTATTTTAATAAATAGTCTATCAACACAGTGATAAAAATGCTATCTCATTAGTAAAATGTGACATTAACTTGTGTAGAAACTATCCATTAGATTGCACTTTCATTAGTGAAATCAACTTTAAAATCTAGGCGGTGTGAGCATCACGGAACTTTTAATTATTATTAAAATTCGTATTTTCTCGAAAAAAGTTGGCGAAGACATGCCCTAGTTGTATAGTTCCAATTTCTTACGCCATATTGTTTTTGAGCTAGGTTGTTCAGACTCCGAGAACATTTTTCGATACTTACCTATTTAAACCTAGGGGACCTCAAAACGTGTGTAAACCCCGAATTCGAAGTTAGCACGACCGCTATACTTTTAAGTACTTTATATTCCATTTATTGATTGGCAAATAAATATATTATGTATATTTATATAATTATTCTATTGATGATCATGATTAGTTGTATGCGTTATCTTAAAGGCGGAATGTGGAAAATAGAATTGGTTTTGTCCCATGAATCGAAAGCTATACTTTCGATTGCTACTTAACATCGGTAGCCGGCAATTTCCCTCCTGACAGGAGAAAGTGTTCAGTGAACTTGTAATTTGGCCAACTGCTTCCTTTAGTATTATTCCTTTCACTGTCCCAGGTAAACAAAGAAACCGGCCAATTGCTGAGATCCTGTGCGGGTAGCTTCGAGCGAAACGATTTGTGTTTAATATTACAGAAACATTAAAGAGCAAGAGGTAAATAATTCTGCTCGAGTTTTTTATTTGATAATATTTATGTATTTCTAACGTAGTTCATTCTATGTGTATGTTGTAATTAGATTTTATTAAAGGTATAAATGCCATGAATAAACCGTGAAACTACAAAAAATATTTTTTATTTAGTTTAATAAAATATTTTGAAAAACAATTTCTCAATGACACTTTTACGTTTGTTTATGACATCATTAATATTTTTAATCTTACATATTGAATGTTAATTTAAGCCTGGTCAAAAAGTTAGATTTTATTTCTAAACGGTTGATGGATCAGGTAATTTTTAGTACAGACTGGTCGTATCCCAAACATTTTCTTACTCTACCTGAATCGAATCTCAACTATGGATTTAAGAGTATTTTCTTTTTTAAGTTCCGCCTAGATTTTAACATTTTTTTAAATTATTATTATTTTGGTTGTCTTCATATAAAAGAAAACCAGCTATTCTGATAGAGACCGATACCTATTGGCACGTTCCCTTGACTTTAATTGATTTCTTTTGTAAACTAAAGAGATACCTCACCCAGCTCCTTTTTAGTTTTCGTTATGTTTTGTCGGTAACGTTCGTGGTAGCCATATCTTGTGCTAGTTTATTGGTGTGGTTTTAGTGTTTATCATGAAATATTTTAATGTGGTCATGTACTGTAGGTATGTGTATGTCTATGTGCAGAGCTGGTGAAATGTTGTCAGTAACTGAATGTAATTGAGTGGCAGCTGAGTGAAATGGTCGAAAATCAAAATGGTATTCAGAAATGATTTCTCTTAACTATAGCAGTCAATTTTTAGTATGAGAGTTTTTAAAATAATTGATTTATTATTATCAAATAATTTATTTATTTTCTTACCATCTCCTACTTTGTAAAGTGAGTTGACATAATCTTCCTATTCAGTTAGTGATGTTGAACACTGTTGGCACTTACCAGCAACTATTTTCAATTTTCTATCGAAACCGAAACGAATTTTTCAACAGAGCAAATGAAGCCTATAGAAAAAATGTTTAAATAGGCCTTTAATCCACAATGTTGTTGAGTTAGCCAATACCTGCTTAGATAAGAACAGACCGACATACAATACATTGCCCGACATAGTACACTTTCTCTACTGCCCCTTTTACGTCACTGTATCCCAGCAAAAAGTTCCTTGTAAGTTGGCCAAGGAACCACGAACTAGATTCCCTTCTAGTTCACTCCTGTTCTAAGTCCTATTTTGTTTCTTATGTCAGGACTTTAATCATCACAATTCTTGAGGGGAAAAGTTCTCTGAGTCTTGACGGGCATTTGGACAATTACTTTCGACTTTCCAACTTCACGAGAAATCTTCAACTATTCAGCATGGATGACTGTAATTGCAGGAAATATTGTGGTTTGCATTTGGCATTCCTAGCACTTGGTCATTACCCAAGAGCTCATCACCTATCGTAAGGAGTGTCACTATTTAAGTTATGAAGAAGATGGTCGGGGATGCAGTCACAAAAAAAGTTAACAATTGTTTATTTGCCTACGTTTCCCCCCAATTAGTAGAGCTTCATCACGTTAACTAATTTTGTCTTCCAGTTCATAATACCTATGTATGTTTTGGATTTAAGACGGTTATGATAGTTCATTGTAAAACGTTAACTTAATTAAAGATATATTAACTAGAACTGCATATTTTTGTTTTCACTCAAAGAATATTAATTTTAATTTTTTTTTTGCCCATAATTAAGTTTAAAAAAACTTTTAGAACTATATTAAAATTTCATGATACTTATTCTTGTTCTTAATGAGCATTTAAATGTTTTCTCACGTCATAAAATATTCGTTTTTTTTCCTAAGTTTACGATTTTCCTAAACTAGTAAGCGAATTCAATGCAACTGGTCCTGTTTCCTACTTGTTTTATCTGTAGCCCCCATTTATTTATTTATTTATTTTTAACTTTTGAACATTATATTTTATAATGTTCTCCACTATTTTTTTTTTCTCGTGCTGTAACTATCATAAACCTTTTTTTTAAAATAAGTTTAATGAAATATTAAATATTTATAAAAGATTATAGATTAATCTATAATTAATTATTAAAAATCTAGTCGGTGTATTATGAACTATTCTATTATTATTTTTAATTAAAAAGGTAGTAAAATTGTTTAAAATAAAGTATGAGTAAAAATAATACTTTTTTTTTTTAATGCGCTGATATTACATAAACCTAACATTTTTAATTTCAGTCTTTTGAGAAAATAAACAAATATGGATATCAAAATCTATTTATGAAACAAAGATATGTATCAAATTTTAAAATTAAAATTAAATTAGATCTGCTACAACCTATGAAAATTCAGGGATGCAGTACTTCGTAAGGAGGTACTGTTACTAGACCAATGGTTTTGCAAGGAGGATTTTAAAAGAACCAAACTTTAAATGTATTAAGCCTAAGGTAGAGAAAGAGTGTCCATAGTTTTCACCAGGGGTTCGAGTTATACTCATTGAAGGGTAGTAGGTTCCTGTAAAAAGAGCACTGTATGTAATACAAAAACTAAGTCTTGTAATATAGAAGTTTTAAATAAAATATAATAAATAAATAAAATAAAAATAGGAAAAAATTCGTCATTAAAATCCTCCCAAGTTTTTCCTACGGATTCCGTTTGTTGTCATCCCATCTGGTGGATAGACCGTTCAAGTCGCAAAGCATGCAATGGCGATCGCCATGTACCTTCGAGCCAGGTGAGAACTTCCTTTTCAAATTTTTATTTCGACCACTTGGAGTTTGTTGATGCTGTACATCTCTTTCCTCATTGAGAATTGTACAGTCAGGTTTTACTTGGCTTCTACCATAATCCCTGAAAAGAAATATTAAAAAATAACGCAGTGGTAATCAGTGTGTGGTTTGATTAATTTCTCATTGATTAAATTGTATCTATCCACTACACAGCTTAAAAACTCTTCATTCGTTTTGTTTTACATTTTTTGTTTTCCAACTTTTCAACTTCTTCCATGCCAAAAAAAAATTCTATTCAAGTCTAAGTCCTGTGTTTATTCTTCAGAATCTTTTTAAAAGTGGGCCATTATTATTTTAGGCATTTATAAATTACAAAAATTAAAATCACTGTATGGAATACAAAAACTAAGTCTTGTAATATAGAAGTTTTAAAGAAAATAATAAAAAAATAAAAATAGGAAAAAATTCGTCATTAAAATCCTCCTAAGTTTTTCCTACAGATCCGGTTTGTTGTCATCCCATCTGGTAGATGGAGCGTTCAAGTCGCAAAGCATACAATGGCGATCGCCATGTGCCTTCGAGCCAGGTGAGAACATCCTTTTCAAATTTTTATTTCGACCGCTTCGATTTTGTTAATGTTGTACATCTCTTTCCTCATTGAGAATTGCACAGTCAGGTTTGTCTTGGCTTCTACCATAATACCTGATGAGCACTGGTGACCTCTAGGGAGGATATAGTTCTGGTAGCCATCATGTAGAAACTCCACATTATTCTTAGGTGACTTCACATCTTTAAATATTTCTTCTTATTTTCTATTCTGTTGTAATTGATACGTATTTTATTGATTTGCGCGAAAAACTATAAAATAAACGAGGAGTGTAAAAAAAACAAAAACAACATCTATTATTCAATTCTTATATCCTTCACCATAGAGTTTTGTTTTAAACTATTTTTTCGCTTTCCCTTGTATAACACTTTCATCTTGAATTATGCAGGGGACCAGAGTACTTCAATGCAGTTTCGTCCTATTTTATATTCCATTTACTACTTTTATTCTTTAGGATTCTCTCAGAATGATCCACTTCTGTAAATAACGGTTGATAAAAAATATAGAATTAAATAAACAACAACCAGCCCGTAACTGGGGCTTTTAAGCGCTCTAAATTAGCTGTTACTTTATACAGTATAGTATAAATTTTAACTCCTAGATTTATAGTTTATATTTAAAGAAAATGGAATTTGTTATTTTGAACTAAGTAGTTATGAATTGCTAAAAAGAAATATTAAAAAATAACGCAGTGGTAATCAGTGTGTGGTTTGATTAATTTCTCATTGATTAAATTGTATATAATGAGTTTTATTTTACATTTTTTGTTTTCCAACTTTTCAACTTTTTTCATGGCAAAAAAAAATTCTAAGTCTAAGAGAGATTTAGATTCTCTCTTTGAAGTCTTATGTTTATTCTTCAGAATCTGTTTAAAAGTGGGCCATTATTATTTTAGGCATTTATAAATTACAAAAATTTAAATTCTAAAATAATCCATCTGCTAGATTCAAAATAAAGTACCAGAACTGTTTTTTACTTATATTGATGTGGGCGTATTATTTCACAGTAGAGCTAAGTACATTTCCACTAGCTTTACGAAAAATACAATTGATGTATTTAATTGTATTAATATTTAGGTATTAAATCTAAATCTGTTCAGTCAAAAAATATTTGAAAAGTTGTAATTTTCCGTGTAGATAAGCCTTTTTTTTTGTATTTTTTCCTTAAGTTTATGGAAATGTACTGTGAAGTAACGCATCAATATTTAAATTTTTAAAAAATGTAGAAAATGAATTTCTGTGGGGGGGAGGGACAAAACAATTATCATACTTTAGATGATAGAGGACGCATATTGTCATTTTTCTTTTCTGAAATAATTATTAACTATGAAAAATAGTATTTTAACATTATTTTCTTTACTTACCTAATTTGCACTATTATCATTGAGTGAGACAAAATTGCATTATATTTTTAAAACAAAAAAAGTGTTCAATCTTTACTGAGATTACTAGGGCAAATTAAGTAGGGAAAAAAATAAAATTAAAATACTTATTTTACTGTTTGATTTTTTGTATTAGTAATTAGAAGTAAGACTAGTCATTTGCATGTAATTATGGAAATGCTCATTTAATGAAAAAACAAAAGAATTAAAAAATGGCCTGTTAGAAAAAAAGTATATGAATTAAGAACTACTTTTTTTTTAAAAAAAAAATAAATGAATTATAATTTTTATAGTTTTGTATAAGATGTGTTAAAATAAAACCAAAATTGTTGGATTATGATAATGATGATACTTGAGACTCAGAAATTGCGATTTACAAGTAGGTTATCTTCCTTTAGAAGAGGCACTGAAGAGAACAAGGCATTGTCAAAGATCCAAGATAAAGGACGTAGTGTCTGTGTGGCCTTCGGGTTTATTACAGAATGTACTTATCTATGTGGTGTCTATCCTACCTATCAATCCCAGGACCAAGTGGAATACTTAGTTAGAAATAAGGAATTAGATTATTTTATTTGCAAGTTATAAAAATTAAAAATGGTCATAATAATTACTGATGAAGTTACTATATATTTTTCTATTCCCCAGTTTGTATTTAAGTTTTATTCGAATTTATTTTATTTATTTACCTATATTTATATAGCCTTGAGCAGTGGTTCCCATTGTGTGTCCTAAACAATCCCCCCGTACACTATAAATATGCAGCCCATTCCAGCATTTACTTTGCGCTGTTTTTCTTATTTTCCCATTTACTCAGACGTTCTAAGGGAATTTGTGGAGACATTTTTACGTTTCAGCTCAACAAGAGAGTCGCGAATTTTTTTCTGCCTAAGAAATGTAGCTCGGCGAAAAAAAATTTGAGAACTGCTGGCCTAGAAACATACTGTGGAGATAGGTCTAATAAGTAACATAATAAACAAGATTGAGGTTAAAAATAAGAGAAAATAATTCAATAAGAAAAGAAAAAATACTTACTAAAGTATAACTATATAAAATAAAACTCTTGGTATAAGTTTTAAATGTACAAAGATAATAAAATAGTACTATTTGAAATATAATTAACTAAAAAACCAATCTATAAATATTTTTTTAATATGTATGGAAAATATAACAAGTAAAAAAAATAAATAAAAAACTTTCTGTACATTAGAGATGATAAAAATAATTTGTTATTGAAACATAAAAAACAAAGAATTAGAATTTAATCAAAATTTAATAATTAATAATGCTTGAACAATTTATTTTTTTAAAACTCGGTTGCTATTTAATATTGATAATAGCTTTAGTTAAATTTTATTATATTTTGATTTCAATTATTATATTAGTTAGTTTCTATCATTATTTTTATGAACACAATAGTTTCTGGAGTTTATCTCTGGATATTTCCGTAGAGTATTGGAAGCGGCATCTTCTATTATTTTTTTCTATCTTATAGAACAGATCTAATGTTGATCTTGTATGTGGTGATTGAATGTGCCTGAGCAACATCGTACTTAAATTCAGAAGCGTTGCCGATTTAAATCTGTCTTATATATGTCAACTTTATTTCATAGGACGCCCACAATCCCCTGGAAAAATTTATAACCCGACGTTTATTACATTGTAACAACG
Organism: Halyomorpha halys; assembly: GCF_000696795.3. NCBI lineage: Eukaryota > Metazoa > Arthropoda > Insecta > Hemiptera > Pentatomidae > Halyomorpha > Halyomorpha halys. The sequence continues at coordinate 239,803 of NW_027116513.1, read as the reverse complement.
TACTCTTGCATTCATGGTTGCAGAATTTATATGTGTACATGTATTAAGTCATATAAACAACGGTACCTAATGTTCATAACATAACCAAGCTGGATTTTATCTTTTCTCCTACTCCAGTATCTTCTTCTTAACCAAATCTTGTTTACTGGAATTCTTCGTCCTGACAGTTAAGTAATACTTCGTTTGAATACTTCAATACGTTACTCCTCCATTTACATTGAACATGTCTCCCATCCATAATGAACTCTTGACAATTCGACAGCCTAATGGCTCCTCCCAGTATGGTCACAAGGACGAAGGAAGACGGATCCTTGAGGGACAGTCTCATTGACAGAACAGGAAATTTATTTTTGCTTTTAGTTCAGCTTGAACATTTCCATTTCGTAATAGGCACACGAAATTTCAAGTTTAAAAGTGACGACTGCTCTACTGTATACTTTAATAATATTCCGCTTATCCCCGTCTAATAGAGTCGGTAACTTGGATTGAATCTGTACAAAGGACTAACATGGAATCCTAATACGAATACAATGTTTTTGTTTTAGATATGTATTTTTTTAAATAATTTTTTTATTGCTATTTACAACTGTATAAATATATATGGAATAGGTAAATTTGCTGTAGGTGATATAATGACATGTGGAGAATGTACCCTTGTGGCCATCTTCTTTTCAGACGCCTTGGAGGATTATTAGCTAATGAAGGATAAGTCAGGTCAGTAACTAGTTGGTTTGGGTGTTTAGAAAGTTTATCATGGAAGGATTGGTTTCTAGTTCTTACCAACTCGGCAACATATGGAACATGATGAATGCTTGATTTGTGACAAAGTAAGAATCATGAAGGATTTTGGACTCTATGGATTAGATTCGGCAGGAACTCGATGGTTTAGTGGAGCCCTTTTTAGATTTGAATTTCTTTTCATTTTGTTCTGTTGCTTAAGCATATATATATCTCACATTTTAAGATATGATTTCCATCCATGTCACCTATATCCATGTCGCTTAGAGAACATGCCGTGATTCTGTTGTGCCTATCCGTTGGAGGTATTTTTAGAGAAAATCTTGGACGGAAACAAGTAGCACGTTTAACTATGGTAAGATTGCCGGAGGCTCGGTCATCTTTATTCAGAAGCTCCCACTTCTCTTCCGCTTAGACATAACGATTGGGGTTTGTCCGAAAAATGAATGTAATTATTAAAAAAATATCACTCAGATGGTTTTCCTCAGTTTTTACATACTTCACGAACTATCTGTATTAATTTTCATAATAAATTGTGTATAATTTTCATTAATGTTTCCCTCATAGCTGTTATTTATTATATCCTTTAATTAAAAAAAAAATCCTAATATTTAAGAATTATAAAAATAAATAGTTTTAAGTAAATTAAATTTAAAATGTAACTTATCTGCTTGTTTCAAATTTATTAAAGATAATCCCAAGTAACTCTATCCTTTTTCTTTAAATCAACAGGTATCATTTAAAAAATAAGATTTTAAGTTATCAACAGTTTTAGCAAAGTTATGTTTTAACAAAGGGGCGTAGAAACCACATGTAAGTCATTTCGCCGCCTCTCATTCATAAAGTTGGCTAAAAATAGCTACCCAAACAAACCCTATCTTTGTATCTTTGACGTTTCCTGTAGCCTTTCTATAACAATTTATATTTTCAGGGATATATTGTACTTTGGAATAATTTTCAATGCATTTTACAAGTCCCCTGTTTATTATTTTATTTCTATACTGCTTCTTACTGGCCATTCTCTTAAGTTATCTTCCTTAAATGCATCTTTCCACATACACACCTCATATCCTGGATTTGTAACAACCTCTATCTTACATTTAGTCTGTTAAATATGTATATTAAAAGAAAAATAACATTAAAACATTGTTGAATTCGTTAAATAATTGATATTGTATGATTGGTTTCCCATCAAAGTATACATTACCGATTCTTTTTTTTTTCTTTCTTACCAATCTAGGAAAACAACTAAATATTTTTAAAAAAACTACACAAAACGAAATCTTTTTTGATGAAATACCTTTGATTTTGTTGATTTAACAAACAATAACCAGTCCTTAATGTTAGCAATAATAAACAATAAATAAATACAAAATATTAAAGAATTTAATGAATAACCAAAGGAGAAAAAAGAAAATTAGAGAGAACCTAACGAATTATTACCTAACAGAAAAAGACCACCTGAAATTCCGAATTGCATTACGGCTTCGTCAGCTTTTGTGTAGTTGTATTCTTTGCAGGAGCAAAATTTATATTCCCTATTATCTCCGCGAGAAACTCTAAAATACAACATTTTTATAGCAATATACAAATATTAATTTTTTTTTTTCACAATTTTCGTCTTCCAGGAATTTAGATTTTTTTTTTTTCTAAAATCGCAAACATAGAAATAACTTCAACAGAAGCCTAACAGTATATACTAAATTGGGAAAATGAACGGGATGGTAAGTAAAAGTTGTGTGATACAGCGCACCACAACAGATTTGTTAACTAAACGATAATTTTATTACTTAATTGCCATTAAATATAATAAATACCTCTCGGTTTGGTATAAATTTAAGACGATTTGGCTGAAAAATGTGTGGTTTTCATGCTTTTAGAGGAAAAAAAATTATCAATTTTTTAACCTTTTTTAAATTTTTACGGAAAGGGAGGAAATGTTCTAAAACTAGTCTGCTGAATAGGACCCCTCACATATAATTTAGTAATTTACAGAGTTTTGTGTATATTGGTTAAATATAGATTGTCAATTACGAATTAACAATAAGGAAAACATAATTTGTTTGTCAGGAAAGAATAATCAATTATTTTTAACATAAATTTGTATGATATTAAATTTTATTTTTTCTGTTTTATATTTCTATTATTAAACCTAATTTTTTTGGATTTAATTTAACTGCGAATAATTTTCATATATCCTGGATATATGATTACCGTTATATAGTTTTCTGTTACTTATTATAACGAATTGTTTAATATTTATGTATGTATATATAGTTGACCGTAAAAATTGATGTATAGGAAGATGGTCAGGGTTGCGGTCAAAGGAGAAACAAAAATTGTTTAAAACTATTTATTTTCCGACGTTTCGCCCCACTTTGTAGGGCTTCATCAGGGCTAAAAAGATACAAAATGATACAATGATAAGAGTAAAAATACAAAGATAAGATACAATGATAAGATTAAAAATAAGTAACAATGGCAAGAGTAAAAATGTTTTATATAAAAATACGTAAAATATACAGTTAAAAAATACAATATATAAAATACAATATACTTTAATATTTATAGCTCAGTAGTTTAGCATGTATAATCTAATTTAATTAGACCTATTTTGGCCGTTATTACATCTTATGCTATTTTTTTATTTTGAAACAAATTAAAAAAATTGTTAGCCGCTTATTTTTCCTTCAAGTCAAAAATTAAAACACAAACTAGTGCTTGAAATATATTCAAGCCAGATTGGATGTTGAAGAGGGGATGTAGGATCCCTGAATCGTCCAAGATAAGTATAAATAAATTAAGCACTATTGTTTTTGACCTAAAGGAAGAATAAGAGGATAAAAAAATTGATAAATAGTAAAAGTCAGATTTGAAAATAATTAATTAAAAATATTATTTTACTGTCGTTGAGAGTAGAGGTTTAGCAGAAGCTGAATTCTATCAAATTATACA
>NW_027116513.1:209920-236060 GCF_000696795.3 Halyomorpha halys | reverse complement strand
TCTAAAAATGTTACCAGTATAAAATATAAAATTTCTTTAAATTTTGAAATAAAATAAATAAAAATATTATAATAACGAATGGGAGAAGGAAATTGAATCTAATTGTGATATTTGTAATTGACGCATAAAATCACTTATACTTATTTTTATTTCGTAATTATGTAATTAAGATATAAATGACCTACGTGATCACGACACCAAATAAATATGTAAAGTTTATTGAGCAAAAAATAAATGAGCTGAGAATCTGAAAATGTTAATTGGGTAGAAGTTGTAAGAAAAGTTTTAACTAGAAAGCTGTCAAACATCTGGATCGGATGGACAAATTGCCCTCACTACGCAGCACCCTATAAATCATTTTAAAATATTAAAGGGGTAACTTTGAATTTCCCGCCAACTGAAAGAATGGAAGGGGTAGAGATTGATGCTTGCATCAGAAAGAGAGTATTGTACATTTATAAACGTCACAAAGATTTATCTAACCCTTGTATATCTTTGTATAACATATGAACCTTTATTCTTTATTACACTATTTGTAAATAAAAATACAAATATCTAAGAAGGCTAAGAGTGGGTGTTTTTTCACTATATTTTTAAAAATATGGCAGAATAAAATAATGAAATAAAATATATCTTTTTTTTTTTTTCAGAAAATAATAACTATTTTGTCTAAACAAATGGGAACATATACAGGTTGCTAAGTATAAACCAATGGCAATTATAAAAATAAAATTTATAATATATAGCCGAAATATTGAAGAACTGGTGGATAATTTATATGAATAATTTCATATAATAATTTATATAACCATATGATAATATGAATTAAGGATGGTGCATAATAGGCCCTAAGTGGCCGCGATGCACTTTTGTCGGATTAAAAAACAACATAATTATATAATATGCTTAATTAAATGGAAGAAAATAATAAAACGTCAAACCAATTCACAAAATTTATAATTTATTGCTTCATAAAATAAATAACATTAAAAATGATAATTTATATTTAATTAGTAAAAATAGAAGAATTTATATTAAATTATAAATAATAAAAGGATAAAATTAATAATATTAAATGCGAGACAATATATATCTAAGGACTTTATAATACTTCATGCTATATAAGTCATAATAATTTAACGCAGAGAATGTTGATTATAGGACTTGAATATATTGAATATAATAATCTTAATAATATTCTTTATTTATTCTGTGACGCGTCCCTTCAGTTTTGTAAGTAAATAGTTTAGAAAATAAGAATTCGACTTGAGTGACTTAGAGTAGAAAGAAAAAAAATACAAAAAAAAAAAAAAGCAAGATGTAAATTATAATAATAACAAATTTAAAAAAGTAAGCAAATAATATTTACTTTCATTTTTATAAATTTAATATGAAACAGAGAACATCCATTTATTATAGAATTAAGGATAAAATAATAATTATGATGAATGCGTACAAAATAATAAAATAATATTGAATCATTTAATAAATTAATAATTAATAACCATTTATAATCAATCAACCTGATAAAGAACTTTAATTTCAATTCTTTTGGATCTGGCTGGATAGGAAGTACAGGAATAGGTGGGATTTGAAGGTGGGAAGGGTACACAGTTGAAGTACGCAGTGGCGAATGAATGTAGGGTTGGAATTTTACAAGGGTGACTGGTAATGAAAAATTTGTCAAAAAGTATTGTTTTTTCGGCTGTTGTGTATAAATCTGAAAACTAAAAACAAGTATTGCAAATAAGAATGGAGGATTTGAATTGAAGTAGATTGGAATGTACATTTAAACCAAGAGTCCGAGGGAAAAAAACAGTTATTTCACCCCAATTTTTGTTTACTTTAATGAAAACTATATATAGTTACTTGTCAAAATTGATGACTGTGGTAACCATTATCAGGAAAAATGCGATTTATTAAGTTAATAATTTCATAACGAAATAAACAAAAATCAGTAATTAGTGAATTTATTTTAGGAAAACTATATATCTGGAACCATTAGATTCACAGATGTCTATTGACACACAAATTAAAGTATTTTGTCAGAGATAGTAGTATTTATGATATTTGTCAAAATAAATTTACAATATATTGATTTCTAGATGTTTTGAAAAAAACTTTTGGTTTATTAACGATCATATCTTAAGAATCATTGAACGTAAAGAGATCTGTAAGAGCTCATATTTCAGAAAATTTACTCAAGTTTGAATAATATTCAATAAAGTGTTTTAGTATTATCAGTAGTTTTAGTAGTATGAAACTCTGAATGAAAAATGAGCGAAACTTTTAGGTTTTTCTGAAATAAAATAACTTCTGTGGGCATGCATCTTAAATACTTTATATTTACTTTTTTTATGACATTTACTGTATCTCTTATATAGTCTAGTTAAATCTGAACCAATAATAACGCTTTTTTTTTTAATTTAATGAACTTAAAAATAAATTGTGTGTGACTTCTGGGACAACCACTATTTTTTATTCACCTAACGCTGGTTGACAGAGTTATCAATTTTTGAGTTTTAGCTATATATTTTTTTGATTAAAGTAATTATAAATTTCGGCAAAAAATCGATTTTGTTTTCCTTTTGTGCTCTTGGATTAGATAGGCGGGGAGATTGGATAATTTGATAGAGGATAAATGTCCTGTAGTACTTACGACGGTAGGAAGGATAAAGCCACATTACCTCTAAATGGTATACTAAATAAATAGTGAATGTACGTAAAAATGAGAAGTAATTTTTAAAGATATATGAAATTCAAAATAAAAAATATTTTGAAAAAAGTAATGCGATCAATGTTCATGCCGATGAATATGCGATTTTTCTTATTTTTGATTACTGATATCGAATGAGTGCCAGATTTGGAAAAATTAAAAATTCTATATAGCTTTGTAAATTTTAATATGCTGCGTGAAACTCAAGGTTCGGGGATTTTTTTTTTTTTATCCTATACTATAGTTTTGTTATTTAAATATACCATTCTCATTTCAAACTTGATGTGAAAACAAAAATGGTAAAATGTCTTCGCTCAAAATTGGTCTGTTTGTTTAACTAAACTACAAAATATCTCTCTGTGATTTCAACGAACGTTTATTAACTCCGCAGTCAATTTGTAAAGACTAATTGAAAAACAAGGAAAAAAGAAGGTTACGTTTTAATTAAGCAACCGAATGCCCTGTATTTATGGTCTACCTGCTGGTGGGGGTTTATTAAAAAAAAGAGGAAATCCGCAAATTGATTTAAATACTCTCTTATTTTTCGTTTTGTAAACATTTATATTATAATTAATATTTTTTTCTCTCTCGAAACTCTGAAAAACTGATGTCACCTGCAATATTCCCTGTTTTTCATTAAATAATTTATTCTTTTGAAGTGGTGAGATTGCTTTTTGGTTTCGAATACAGTTGAGCAGGCAATCCTTTGTCAGGCCAGAATAGAAAATCATTTATTGGGGAGTAAATATAATATAAATTTCAATGAACAGAGAAAACAATATTACTGCTGATAGTTATAGAAATATTCAAGAAAAAATTTCGGAACAGAAATATATCATTATTTATAATTCATGGATTAATACTATGTGCATTTGTTTTTAAATTCTTTCTTTTATTCTATTATTAATAAAAAAAAAATAAAAAAAATTTTTCTTTCTATTTTATTATATAATGTAAAATATGTAATTTATGTCCGATCACGGATTGATTAGTATGCTGTGTAATGTAGCAACCCGATGTATTTCGGCAGCATGAATGAATAAAGCATTTCTTACTCTCTTTAAATTTTTTTTGTATTTATGGTTTATTTTTTTCATCATATTTTTTATTTTTATTTTGTAAATTAAATATGTATCAATATTACATATCAAATTACTAAATATGTGTGCTATTTAACTTGGAATAACTATGTTCATAATTAAACTTCTCTTTCAACGGAGTACTATTTTATTATTATTACAAATTTAAATCATAAAAACTATTTTTTTTATATTTAGAAAGTAAGGACCTTAATTAGTGAAAGTTTTTATTTTTTAAAAAATATACTATAATTTTCAATAAATAATAGTTATATTATATTATTTATAATTGTAATTACATATAATATAAAATAATATTATATAAGTATTATATTTTTTAATTATTTTGATATAACATTTGACGAATGAAGATTATTATTTTTTTTTTTATCTTGGGAGACTATTATTAAGTCAACCAAAAGAGGTCTTAAAAAAAATATTTTTTATATCTCTCATGTGTTTTTTTTCTTACTCATATGTTTACGTTTTCTCCTAACTGATTAATGTTTCTAAATGATTATTCGAAAACTGTTTATATAAGCTATAAAATATATAATGTGAAATATATAATGTACGAAGATAGTCCGGTTGGCGGTCAATGAAGGTACAAAATAGTAGAAAAAACTATTTAATGTTTACCAAAGTTTCGTCCCACTGTGCAGGCTTCGTCAGGGCTAAATTAAAACGAGATACAATAGTTGTAAATAGTGACAAATAAATAAGTAAATAAATTAGAATAAATAAATAAATAAATTAGAATAAATAAATAACAATGTTTGTATCTTATTTTCATTCAGCCCTGACGAAGCCCTACTAAGTATAGCGAAACGTTGGTTAACATTAAATGTTTTTTTTCCTACTATTTTACTTTATTGACCTGGGATATGTTCCTACAATCTACTTCCTACGGTCAAATGTCTTCTTCCAATAGAAAAATATGTAATCGAATTGATTTTACTGAAGTTCCAAACGGTTTACTGAAGTGTTGTAATCCGTAGTTACGTTTCATATCATAATTGCCAGAGGTAGGGAGATAGTCCATTAAGAGAGTTGAAACAGAATTTAAAAATGTGGGTACTCATTTACGCAGAATTTGTTTTTAATGTTTTTTCGGCTATAATTCGTAAACGGTAATTAAATTATATAATCTTATTTTTGTTTTTTATATATTTGTACTTATCTACAAAAAAAATAAAAGCTACTACCCTACCTTTTGCAACATTGCCTCATGTTCCTGCCATCTTCTGATAATCCCCTGAAGTATTTAAAGGTTTTAGATAGTATATAATATTTATTATATCAAAAAAGAAATAAAGTAAAAAAAAAAAAGTAACCAGTCTAAAAAAAAAAGTTTTCACCAGGGAGTGTGTAACTTCTAACTCAGTACCAGAAACTTAGAGCCAATTCAAGAGGAGGGTAAATGGGTGGGTTGAGGATTTTAGATTCCAGGTAAAGTCCTAAACCATATTCTTCCTTTTGTGTAAGAAGTTGGTAACCCCTGAGAGTACCAGTTTTGACCATGGTCAAATTTTATGTTATACTTTGACGGCTAAACAAAAAGTTTAGACGATCTATTTGTTGTCTTAAGCTTTTGACGATTTTTTAAACTTTTAAAGCGATAAAGTATAATTTTTATTCAATTTCTTTTTTTTTTTTAAGTTGTTTTAATAGGTAGACTAGAATTATTTCTTTCTAGTTTATTTCTTAGGCGGTCGGCAACTTATGGCCCACGAATAAAATTTGAATATTTAAAGTGTCCTATCAAATATGTGTGAAAAATTGGTAATGCCAATTGATTTTCCTTTTTTGGAAGAATACGAAAAAAATGATAGTTTATAGAGCCCTAAAATATTGCAACTTATATAAAATATTAGTTTCGTTTAGATTGTTTGTGTACTGTTAATGTTATTTTTATTATTCACTAAAAATAAAAAAAAAAACATTATGTAGATCAGTATAGTAAACACATTTTTTTTAGTTAGCTATATCATTAATTTTACTGAGTTACCGTCTTATCACTTCATCTATATATTAATTGATATCAAAGTTTCAATAATAATAATAATAATAATAGTAATCTTTATTTATTCTGAGGTTGATTCCTTTAGAATTATATACAGGCATCAAAATTAGGCTTTAGAGCCTTAGAGTAAAGATAAAATTACAAAATAAAGATGAAATTTCAAAACGTCATAAAATAAAACAATGAATTTGGAAAGATACAAATAAACAACAATAATTAACAGAATATATAAAATTATGATAGAACAAATAAAATAAAACCACATGTCATATCTTAAAGCGTAAGATGACTTCTGATAACAAATAAAAAGCAACAAAAGTGATTAAAAATCAAATACAATTAAACTAAAAAATAATAAATGAAAAGGTACAATGTCTGCTAATGTACATATTTAAAATTATAAACGAAAACGAAAGACATAAAATACATCAAATATATAAATTATTGGAGAAATTTGTCGGGGAGGTACGGTCAGCAAAGAACAACATAAATAAACAAAACCATATTTATTTATTTTATGCCTGTTGTTATCACGTCGTTGGCCCAGTGTTACTGGATTCATAATGAGGTGTAGATAGTTGACCGTAGATTAATGATTGGAGAAGTTTTTCGGGGGGTGAGGTCAGCAAAGGCATAAAATAAATAAATATGGTTTTGTTTATTTATGTTGTTCTTTGCTGACCGCACCCCCAGACAAACTTCTCGAATCATTAATCTACGGTCAACTATCTACACCTCATTACAAATATATAAATCTTTTTTGAAACTTTCAATTGTTATTGTTCCGAATTGGATGGACAGAAGGTAGTCGAAAATACGGGATTTAAAGATTGGAAGGGCATTAGAACAACAAATAAAGGAGGGAAAAGAATTCCATAGGGAAGAGGAACTGATGCGGAAAGTACAAAGGCTGCGGTTCGATGGGCATTTACATATACGTCTGTAGGCCGAATGTACATTGATTTACGATGGACGGTGGGATTGGATAACTTGGCAGAGAAAGGAAACAAGAAAATATTCACGACGGAAGGGGAGGGGGGGGGGATAAAGCAACTTCAACTCTTCATAAAATCGGGTGACAGAGGCGTCCTTGGGGACCCCAAAGATGAATCGTACAAAACAATTATTTAACCGTTTTGATTTTCCTTCGAGATCCCCAGGGATACCTGCGTAAACCACACAGCAATAATCAAAGTGGGGGACTATTAAAGAAGTAACCAGGAGCCTACGGGTTTCAAAAGGAAGTAGGTGACGAAGATAATTTAAACGCTTTAGGGTGGGGAAGGTACGACGGGAAATATCGGAGACGTGTTTTTTCAGGAGTGAGTTTGGTCTATACAACAAGGTTTTTAACGTATAGATGGAATTGTATTGGATTGTTGATTAGGAATAAGGTTGGAATAGGAGGAATAGTTTTCAGGAGGTGATTGGATCCTATTACGACTGCCTCAAGCTTGTTTTATTGTGCCCACTGACTAATTCTATTCAAGTCTTCTTGAAGCTTATAGCATTTAATATAGCAATAGCAAAGCATTGCCGGGTTTGCTAGTAATTGCTAAAAAAAGTCTGTCTAGTACTATGTTAATTCATGTCAAATTGGCCATTAAAATAACTACTATATTTAAAGATTATGTAAATATTATTATTTATTTTTTGTTAACAAATACAAATGCTCCTTGAGAAAGATATATTACCCCTAAATTGCCCAAATGGTGTTATAAAGGCTGACCATTATTCACAGTTGTGTACAATTTATTCTGAATGACCAACGCAAGCGGCCTGTGCCTTCAATATAATATCACTCAGCTGAAAACCATTTCTTTCCTCTGCCTCCTTGATGACGGTTACATGGTTGCTGTTATATATTTTTTTATTTTATTTTTCTTTTCTAGTTTTATATCATCTCGTGTTCACTATGTTTTAGTTCGATTGCAAGGTTCGTAGTATTCAAGGAATATATTTTCATTATTTTAAGTTACAAAATGTAAATAAACTTTAAATATTTTTCTCTGGCGATTTAACCATGCCCACTGACATTTAGGGATAATAAAATTGTAATAATTAATCATTCTGCTATTTAATTTTTCATTAAAATATTTGCTATGTGAATTCAGATACTAATATGCTGAATCATTTTTTTTTTTTTTTTGTCATTTAAACATTTAGAGGTTTTTAATGGCTCATATTTGTAATTGTTATTAGATCATATTTAAAATATATTTAAAAAGAAAAATAATTAAATGGAAAAATAATGCTATTAATTTTGGACATTTTATAATTACTGATGTCTGTTAAAATTTTATATTCAAAAATATAAAATAGTCTTACGAAAACTCGAGTTAGTGAAAACCAATCAAGCGATTTTTATTTTTTTTTTGTATTTACTAAAGTGCATAATTTAATATTCCTAGATATGATAAAAAATATATATTTACTTTGGTTTGATTTAAGATATACTAAATTGCTTTTAAGATATCGAGCAATGAGAGAAAAATAAGCTAAAATATTCGACTCTTCAGTTTTTTTGCCTCTATTTTGTTAATTATTCTTAATTTTTAAAACAAAAGACATAATTTTTTTCAGAATGGAATTTATTTAAATTGATACTGCAAAAGAGAAAAAATTTCATGTTTGTTTCCTAAAAACTCCATTTTGCAGGTTCGATATTTTTTTACCATGTTAAAACCCAACGCCAGACTAAAACATTCTATCCTCGTCATTGTGCGATATATTTCCTCGTATCATCTACCTATATTTTCCTTATATCTCTTCTATTATGTAGCCATTTCAGATACACTTTAATTGTATATTTAATGTCTGATGCATGTAATATAATGTAATATATTGCTTATATTTTCATTTTTTTCTAATCTGTATATGTATATATATTTATTTTATTTTTTTTATTTCAGGTAAGTGTCCTTTGAATGTAATTTGAAGCTGGTTCAGGTAGAATTTTTAATATTCTTATAATATGTTTATTGTAGTATTTGTAGAATTATATGATTGTATAACAAATTTTTCTATGTGGCTTGAGTTAATCTTTTATCATATTATTTTTTACTGATATAATATTATTTTGAATTATATATTCAAGATTGAATCTCAAGATATAAGTTTAATTATAGAAGGCGTTATGTATGTTATCAACAGACATTTAATAATAAAATATGAGATATTTAATATAAATATATTAACGATATAAACATATTCGTATATATATATATCGTAATATATATCGTATATTTGTTATTTAAACATTTGGAGGTGTTTAATGCGTTATCTTTTAATTTTTATTAGACTATATTTAAAAAGAAAAATAATTTAATGTAAACAATAACGCTATTAATTTTGAACATTTTATAATAATAGCTGTCAGTTAAAATTCTGTATTCGGAAATTTAGGTAAGTCCACTGTCTTGTAAATTTGAGTAAATCAAAACCGATTACTAGAAATTTTTTTTAATTACTGAAGTGCATAATTTAATATCCCGAGGTATAATAAAAAAAATGTTATTTTATGTTAATTATTTACTTCAGTTTAAAGTATATTCTTTTTATGCTAACTCTTATCTTAAGATAACAAGATTTTTTTTTTCAAAAACCGTTCTTTAAAAATTCTATAATAATACTTTTTTAGGAGAATTTTGATTCTGTTTTAATATATAAAACAAAAAAATAATCTAAAATTGCATAATAATGTAAAGTAAATAAGTAAAATAATAATGTTAAGTGCATAATTATTGTAGTGTTCAAGGAATGCTTTAGGAATGGCCTGCTCATCATAGTCCAACGTTAATAATAATAATTTAATTTATATTAATAATATTATTTATTTTATTACTTTTTAAGTACATGCTCTGTAATTCATACGTTCTTACATAATTTCTGTAAAATTAAAAGTAAGAAAACACTCATAGTCAGAAAATACTAGTTTTCTAGCCATGAAGGGCAATGGTGCAGTATTTTGTAAGAAAGTACTACAGTTGTTGTACAACACAAGTAACAACTAGACCAATGGTTGTGCAAGGATGTGATTTGTTTAGAATCACACTTGGCGTCATATTTATTCAATTGTGGGTACCCACTTCATGAGGCTAGATGGTCCTCGGAGGTCTCCTGAACCCAAAGGGCTGATTCACGGCTACAGTGAAACAGAAAATAATTATCTGCCTCAGCCGGATTCGAACTCGCTCCTTGGATTAGTAGCACAGTTTCTTACCACTGTTCTACCCGCTCTCATAATTATTGCTTTTTATTCGATTTACATTATTCTAACAGAGCAATTTTAAATTACATACCTTTTGGGGTAATGGAAATTACATTGTACTTTCCTGCTAAATGATTATTAGAGTAATTATTGGACTTATTCAAATTAACATATGAATTAACGATGAGAATAATTTAAATTTTCAAGTTACTGTAAGCTGTTCTTCAATTAAGTGTGGGTGGCTAATCAGTGTAAATTTTTAATAATATTTCATTACATAAAACGGAATCGCAATATTAATTCAGTTATATACGTATATGTATTCATATACAATTTAAATTTTAGTTTAAATACATCATATTAACTTAACATCTATTACTTAAAAATAATAATATTATTTGTTTTGTATTGTTCTGGATATTTTTAATGTTTTTCTTCTATGGATTATTAAAAACTAAAAAATATACAGATTGATGAGTAAAGGTAAATGTTGACTTTAGTTTTCCTTTTTAACGTTTGTGAGAACCCTAGAACAATTATAGTTTAGTTGTAAATAATGTTCGATTTATAGGAATGATGTACTTCAACAACTATTTTATCTACTTGTTTTTTTATTCAGTTATATAATAGGATTGAAGTGAGTCAACAGGTGTATCTTAGGAGGAAAAAGTAATTTTTCTTTTATGTGTTGTTTACATTACAAAACATGAGAACAGGTTTTTTAAAATAGAATAGATGACTTTAGTCAAGTAGAAGAGAATAAGAAAAGTGTATAAAAAAAAAAGGATTATTTGTAGACAAATGGTTTATTCTAATAAATAAGTAAATAAAATATCGTTAAATATAAGTTGGAACAATTTGAAGAATAGTGATGCAATGTACTCCATATTAAAAAAATAAAAAATAGAAATTAATTAAATAAAAAAATATTTACATCTTCTATTTAAAAAATAACTTAATACATACATGTTTTATTATAGTAAAAACAAATTTCCACACATCTTTTAATTGCCACTCTACTTAATATTGAAATTATTCTTCCCAAGCTGCAGAACAAATATTTCTATACTAGTCAATGCGGCAATACTTTCTAGTACTAATTTTCCAAAGTCAATTCGATTAATTTTTATTTCAACAGTTTTCGGAAAAGTATTTTTAACATTATTTGTCTAGCAAAATATAAACATTTTTATTTTTAAAAGTATCCCAGAAATATAAAAATATTCCAGTTCAATGAAGCTTACTTTCTCTGTTATCGAATGCTAAATTGCTATGGATCAATGATGAAAATATTAAGACTGATTTTATGTACTTATACTGTCAACTGAAAGGCTTATATTTAGTACTTAAATAAATTATGAAACTATTTAATTAATAAAGTTAGGAAATCATTAATCAGACCGAACTCATGGCGCATGCGCTATGAGTTCGGTCTGATGCGCCTGCAATCAAATTCATATTAGAACTGACGTTTTATTTACGCATTTTTCGTCATTCTCCATTTCCTTCTACGAATTTCCACGTTAAATAGTATTTTTTCTAAAATCTTTGGGTTTCCAACGGTATATAATACGTCTATTTTACTAATCTTATTTCCGAAAATGTGTTTGGAATCTAAAATAAATATTTTTCCTCTCATATCCCTAAATTAATTAACAAATCTTTTCATAGTTTTATTTATTCAGTTTTTATTAATAGCCGAAATGTGAGATGTTAAAAAATTAAGCAAAACAAATTAAAGGTTCTTAATGTGTAAAGGTAGCAAGGTTTCGAATCTGGCTGGGCAGATAATCATTTTCTGTTACACTGTAGGCGTGAGTCAACCCTATCGGCTATGGAGCCCTCCTGAGGCATACCCAGCCTTATAAAGTGCTTACCATTAATTATGGAAAAATCTGGAGGCTAAGCATAATTTTGTACAAACCACAACCGTTGTTCTAAAAACAGTGCTTCTTTAAAAAGTACTGAACCCATGAACCTTCATGGTTATAGGGATTCACAACATTATTATTATGTATAAAAATAGATAAATTAGAGAAAATGAAAATGTGCTCTCTAAATTTATACTATACTTAAACTTCTTATGAATTGCGCAGTACGATTCATTTTCGGAGCTTAAGATGCGCACATAACCCAGTATTATGCCGTGGTGAAGTGGCGCTATACATCCTTCCGATGCCAATATTTTCTAGCTTTTTTTCTATTCCAAGTAATTTGTACTCAACGCCCCACCAATATCCTAGAAATCCTGCAATTCAAATTCTCAGTCCAATCCCGTACTACCAGGTCCCGTTTATCTAACATCTACCCTCCACCTCACCGAACTGCTGCCTTTGATAAATTATCTTATACCCTTGCTGCATATCTCTGGAACTCCATTCCCTGTAACTTACGTCATGTACCAACCCTTCCCTCGTTTAAAACACTTCTCTCTAACTACTTTTTACTTCACCGATATAATCCAATTAGTTCGTTAGTTTTTTAATTTTTTTTTCTTCACCTAAAATTATTTATATACAATTTTAAGATAAGTTATAATTAACTGTAACTATTGTGTTTTAGGCCAATGTATGTTTTATAATTAAAATTACCTTGTAATTGTTCTAAAGGGACCTAGCCGTAGAATAATAAACTATTTTTTATTTTATTTCATTACTATCTTTGGAATACGCCAAACAGCAAAAATCTAAAAAAAAGTTTTGGCACTATTACAGCTAATACTCTATATTTATATTTTCTAAGGGATTTGCAAACAGTATGGTAGTTACTTCAAAATTTAAATTATTATCTACAATCTCTCTTTTAAAAGAAGTCGCATCTTGTGCATATCTAACTAATTTACATAACTCATTTTTTACTTTCTCACAAGTATATGTTGCTATATAGTTACGTTGTTACTCTCTTATACGGTAAGGTAAAAGAAAACCTCTAATTTGATATGATTGAACCGGTACCAACCTTGGCGACCTTGGCTGACCCCGGGGGTGCCCACTTTCTATTTCCAGATCGAAAGTGACCACTCCAGTCTGGAGGATGCGGTGAGCTAGTGCGCCATGCTCAAGCATAATCTTACGGTAATCTTCGATCCTATCTTCCTTTTCAACTTATGCAATATCAAGATCTCACAATTAATTTTTTTTTAGTACTTTGAAAATATATATATTTTTATTTTTAATAATTCTGGGGAAATAAAAAATCCTTGCAACTTCACCCATACTGTAATTATGTATACTATGACGTTTCAGATTTATGTCAAGTTTATACTTAATTTCTGGATTCATAAATTAAATTTATTAACAATACCAAAACCTTTTTGTATAATGTTTTTATAAATATAGCAATCTTTTCTTAAAAGTTATATATCACTATAAATTAAACAAACATATTATGTATTACAATATCTATCTTATTAAAAAATAATATTACTACTCAAAAATTAGTTCTAGCTAGAACTTTAATCACGGTTTATCATTTTATTATAATTCAATTACCATATGTTAGCACACTCATCATTTGCCTATAATTTGCTTTATATTAAAATCTGTAATAATATTATTTATTAGTCTTTCGTAATAAAGCTCAAAGTTTAGTACGTTCCTTTTTTTTTATTTCTTCATCGGAAGGTTTTAGCATCGATTAAGCATTTATGGCTCCTCAGTATACCTATTTAAAACTTTAAGAATTTTCAGAACTTTAAGAATTATATACATTTTTTGAAATTTAGTAAAAAATAATTATAATAGAAAAATTACTTTTTAAAAAACCAGACCAGTGGTACATAGATAAATAAATAAATTTATTTATAAACCTGAATTAAATATGTAGTATTTTTTAGAATAACCTTTATTCATTTGTTGACGGCCCGGATATTATTTTCAGTAATTTTAAAAATTGATTTAAAAATGTTAAATATTTTTCTTAAAGGATTAAAATTATTTCTTTAAATTAATCTACCAATATCAGCGGTATATATACTGCTATAAAATTAATATTATTTACAACATATTATAAATTATTTAAAATTATACTTCTATGATAAATGAATTAAATTATTACAACATTTACTGAAAAAAAACGCTTAAAACTTCCAATTAATTACCTAATACTCATTTACATTGCCATAATAAGGTTTATCTGGATCTGTGTGGTGTTGAGCTTTGGAACTCCCCCAAACCATCGAATTCATCTCGTATCGAATCATTATAATCCAAAATCCTTCGTAAAATTCTCAATATTTCTTACATTGTCACAACTAAAATCATTCTTAACGACCTCAATATTGGATATGTAGCGAATTTGGCCTGAAGCATATATATTCTTTTATAATATATTCCCTAGCCATCAAAACCCACCTGTCTCCAACATATCTACTCTTCAATTTCTGTTTATTTTATCGTCTGAAAATAAGGTGGCCTCGAGATCTACCGTAGAATATCTAGCTATCCTGTATAACTTTATCACGTTATGGGTACCCTGAGTGCAAACTTTTGTTTTATATTTAATTTGTTTGAAGAGGTTCACTACGAAGAAATACAGTAAATAAATTTGCTAGAATTAGTTCTGGACAAATTACTCCTTTGACTTGAACTTCAGAAGTATTTTTGGTGAAACTCTAAGGATTGTCAAGGCAGGTTTAAGTCGTGGGGAATGTAGTATATAAAAATTTTAAAATAATAGAATTACAATTAAATTATAATTTTACATTCACATTATAATCCGCTCCTACCTCACTGATAAAACCTTTAAAGTAAATCATAACCTAGCCTACTCATCTCTCTTTTCTCAGTCCGCCGGTGTTTCTCAAGGTAGTTTCTTAGGTCCTATTCTTTATACGGTTTATACAGCTGACATCCCAACCCACCCTAACACAGTCCTAACAACATACGCTGATATCACATGTATACTTTCTGGAAACAACGTCCCAACTAATGCATCACAAACACTACAGGCACACATAACATCTATTGAAGAATGGTGTAACAACTGGAGAATCAAAATAAATCCTGACAAATCCCACCAGATCACCTTTACTCTCTGTCGTAAACTTCTGCCCTCCTGTCCTACAGTATCCTTTCTAAATACTCCACTAACGCCTGTTGAACAGATTTGATACTTAGGACTCCATCTTGACAAGAGACTTACTTGGAATCCACACACAAGACTGAAACGACAAGACACTGCTCGTAGATTCCGATTGCTACAACACTTACTTGACAAACGCTCTAAACTTCCCATTCACTACAAAAAATTAGCATACACTACGATAATCAGACCAATTTAGACATATGGAATTGAGCTCTGGGGCTCCATCAAATTCTTCCCGCATCCAATCGTTACAATCCAAAATCCTACGTAAAATCCTTGATGCTCCTTATTACGTTACAAATAAACTCATTCACAAAGACCTTAAGATCCCATTCGTTGCAAATTTGACCCAAAACAGATATGCGTCTTTTCATTCCAAACTCCTTAACCATCCTAACCCATTAATTCTTAATCTATCATCCTTAACAATCCCTGATAATCCTCCGAGGCGTCTGAAAAGAAGATGGCCCGGGACCTTCTAATTTAAATTAATGTTTGAAGTGCCACCAATGGGTAGTTCCTTCCCAAGATTTTCAAGTGTATATGAAACATACAACATATTTACCTATTGTATTATTTTGTACAGTTGAAAATTACATTAAATAAAAAAAAATACATTCACATTAACAGTAAAAATTTAAACAAATATAATTGTATCCCTTATTTTAATTTACTAATAAATAAATCAGCCTTTATTGATTGGTTAAACATTCTTTAAAAGTTAATAATTACTATTTTTTCTATTGAAATTGTATGAATAAATAATAGGATTCATAGGGATGTATGTTTGAGTTGGGTACGTTAACTCCAAACTAAAGGGCAATTTCAAACTCACTCCAAACTGTAAACTCCATTACTGCTTTAAGGTTGTATGAGGTGAAACCAATGCCGTTAGTGTATGCTCTTTATGTCAAACCATCAACTTCCTGCCTCTGAAATTCGGCTGAATACACATTAATTATTTATTAAATAGGGTTTAGATGTTCAGGTATTCGGTCATAGTGATTTAAAAAAATCAAAGCAGTGTAGTTAAATTTTTATTTCAAGCCTACGTTTCGGCCTATCTTCTAGGCTAAAATAAAAATTATGAGGAATGTATTAGTCATTCAAGAAATAATGACAGAACTTGGTGTAAAAAATTTACTATTTTTTTAAATACATTTACTTTGAGTATTTAAAAAATGGTAAAATTTTTCTATTATATTTCTATTATATCCTGAAATACTAATTAAATAATATTATATAAAATATTTGCACAATCTTTATAATTATTCAACTTTTTTTAGTATAAGGTCATGGAATATTTATAAAACATACGTTGTTTTAAAAAATTTAATTTTTTACTTCTACATGTGTTATGATCGAAAACATTGTATTTCATGATTTTTTTTTTTTGGGTAGGTCAGCACCAATAAAAAAAATTAATATAACCATAGTAAAATTTAGTAAATATATATAAATAGTTAAAAAAAAAAAATCTTATACTGATGCTGTTAACTTAACTAATTTTTTGTAAATTTATTATGTTAAAATATTATTGTTTATAATTATTTAATTAATTATACTACAGATAATGTTTTAATTTTTTTTTTAAATGATAATTTTATTTTTTCTTACTTATAACTATCTTTCAGTATAGCTTATAGCTATATAATATTCGCTTTCAAAATCATATCTTTTGAAGTGAAATTAATTAGCAGTTCGGGCTATGTAACTATTAATTTGCAAGTGCATCTATTGCACGTTTATGCAATCAAACAATTAATCAGATTGTAATATCACAGTGTAGTCCTATTACACCCTGTTCCGTTCCACATACATGAAGCTTATTTATTATAATTATGGTTTTAGTGGATAATATGCTCGTATTTGCAATGGTAATCTGTTCACAGTTGGGTTCACTGTACACCTTATCGTTTGAATCTCCTGTATCATAACAGTTATGTAATGGATAGCACATTAATACATTAATAACTCGTATAGATGTGTTTGATGAAGGAAAAAAAATGATTACTTTCCAGATGATTAACCAGCTTTCTAGCTATTACTTTCACTGTTAAATCGTGAAAGTGTTATGACGGAGGTCTATAATTAACAAATAAATATATTGTTATTGAATATTATATTCTAATAATTTTTTTTTTACACATGCGACTATCAAAAGTAGTATATGTTACTTTTACGAATTTTTTTCGAAAGTCTATTCAGCTTTACGGTTTAGACTATCTTCGAAAGGAAGGAGAATAATCGAGGGTGTAGGCTGTCAGGAAAAGTGAAGCTAAAAAGGTGTGCCTTATGAGTAACTCTAGGAGCGTCACAGCGGAGTAGGAACCAATCACCAGCCGCCTTCTGATGGATATTCCAACTAACCTCAACGTAAATTTGAACTCCGAGGGCGTGGTCAGCTCATCTCTTTTTGGCTTCATATTTCCTTTGAAAGAGAATAGTAAATAAACCCCCTGGAAGGAGAAATGATTTATATATTATTTTTATTGGTATACCAATTATAACTATTATATTTACTATTATTGTAATGAACAACTTTATTATTGTTGTTTCTTTTTTTGGTGATATACATGTTTAAATTATTACCTCTCAGTCACTTTTTTTCTACTTATATTTTCTATTTAAGATACCAAAAAATTTTAAAGAGATGACTCTGGTGTGGAAGTTGAAAAAAAAGTTTTAAAATGGCCTAAGATAAAAAGTGTGTGTGTAAAAAGAATTTTTTATAAATAATGTTATTTAAAAATTGTATTCTTTCATTTTTATATTTTTTTAAAATGTGGGTTTCAAATTCTAATGATTTTATTTTCTTAGTCATTATGATCGATAGTTTATAATAAAAATAATAATAGTACAAAACATTATATGACCTATGATATTCAATCAGCTTATCCCAAAAAAAAATTTACAATTAACAAAAGTGAAAATTTATTTAAGTGTTGCTAAGTTAAGTGGCATAAGCATTATGACAGCCAAGTATTAAAATTTTCAATACTTTTTATTCTAAAGTTAAAGGCTTAGCTGCGTGTTAGTATTTAGTTAAATAACACAGTGTTAGTATTACTTAGCACATATAATGTAATTTAATATTGTATTTTATTGTTCTCATAATTGTTTTTGTACAAAGTTGATAATAGCTTAAAAATAGTTCGAAACCGCCTGTGACTGCTCCTCCGTGTCCACCCTTCTCTCTCCTTCCCCGAACCGAAGAGCTTTGTGGTACCGATTAGGCTTTTTGTGATGAATAAATTATTTTAAACCCCGAAAAAACTCAACACCCATCAGTCCCCTAACTAATATTTTTTTTTCCAACTTGAAAAAAAAAATCTTCCTTCCCTTTAAAACTCCGTGCACAAATACTGGCTTCATTATCTTGCTTTTTCAACCCACATCCCGATAATCCTTCGTTCGGCAAAAATAAACAGTCGAATGCTGCGAATGGACGGACAAATAGACTTATTATTATTATTTGCCTGCCTTAATAATATATATTTATAGGTATAATGATGATAACAGTTGAAGTATAGACATTTAGAAACAGTTGAATATGGTGTAGCGAAATATTTTAAACTATAGATAAGTCTGAAAATCGTTTATTTTAAAATGCAGATCTGAGCAACTGAACGGATTTGGGGTATTTAAAGGAAAACTAAACATTGGTAATGGTGAATTGGTCCGGATGAAGGATAAAGTGCTGCTCGACAGGTGGAACCAACGATTTGAGGACCCTGCAACAGCTGCATTTCACAGTGTCAAGGAGAGTCGGAGTGGACCTTGCTAGAAATGTTAATAAGTGTGAAGCAATTTTATAAAAAATGTACAATGTCAAATAGAATACAATTCTTATATAATGATCAATCAACAAGTGTGTGAATCGCAATACAGAGATTTTTTTTCAAACCGAAATTGAGTTATGCGTCGAATATCATCAACTGTCGTGAACAAAAAACAAAAAAAAAACGATTTTTTTTTAGATTTTACCCAAATTTGTTGTACAGTACAACGGTATATACCAACCTAACAACGGAGACAAATTTCTGGTAGTTCTAAAATAGTTAATAAACAGGTAATTTATTTGATAACCTTACGAATTAGATTAAGAGATAACATTGACGCGGTGAGAGGGCTGTGCTGGGATCTTTTAGAGCTCACTTTACCCCCATGCGTGGGGGATAGAGTGGGCTAGGAAATACTCAGGTCAAGAGTGTAAATATTGTACATAATAGCCTAAATGTGATTAGTGCTTTTAAATTATTGTTCAAAATGTTACTTATTTTATTTTATTCTTATTACTTCTTTTACTTAGTTTGATTATGTTTATTTAATTGATCTTTATGTTTATATACATATAGAGAATTTATTTATTTATATGTAAATTTTTTTTTTATTTATTCCCTTTAATTGCTCAATGTTGTGACAGATTGTAATTTTTATCAATAATTAAAAAAAATTAAGAGAAATAAGGGTCCAAAGGTACTTCTGTTTTAATTTAAGTTACCCACTCTCAAACAAAAAATTAATATATAATATACTGATGAATGAATTAGGTATATGATAATATAATGATATTTTATGCCTTTTTTTTTTTCTTTTTTCGTATTTTCGCTTATAAATTCTGAACAGTGAATTTAAATGAAAATATTTGTATAAAAGGAATTAAATAACGTTTAACTATTTGTTAAGTATCATAATTTATTAATTAATCACAAACACAATAATTCGTTGGGTGATTAAATTATCATAATAATATGATCGCGAACCACTTGCTCTGGTTATTTGTTCGTTGTCTGTTGAAGTACAAAATTTTAAAACTTCTTATTAACCACTTAACACCGCCTGAAATGCTTTTCATATATATATAACCATTTTTCACTTACTGTAAAAATTTGATGATTGTCATTATTTATTTATGAATTATGATGTATTGCTTAACTGAATCCATAAGTTAGAGGACTCATTCGCCGCAGAATTTAATGATGTTAGGAAGACATAATTCGTTGTTTTATTAAATTAATTACCTACCTAGTGAGAGTTTTAGAACTACTACAAATGAGTTTCTGAGTTAAGCATGGTATAAATTAATTTGAAAATTATTTACAGAATTTTAATCAATGTATTTGATAAGCATTGTTTCCTCAAACATGACCTATTTTTTATACTCAGATCCTTCAAAATTAAACTCGCATAATTTACAAAGCAATTTTACGCAGTTTTATTTATTCTGACCAAGAAGGTTGTACAACATGTTTACAGGCATGTCGGACATGAACGGTCGTTCGATGTTCGACCCATAGGACTTAAAAGGATCAGTGTGGTAACGTTAATTGATGACTTGTCAGTCGAGCGAAGAGGTTAGTTGTCGGGAGCTGTGTATAGAAAGTCGGCCAAAGAGCTAACCGAATTAGTGGTCATGTTTTCATAAAATCTCGCGTCACTATTGGTCATATGGTCACATAACATGATTATAGTTTCCGAGAAAACTGCTCGGAGTAATTTTCTGTTAGCGAACCCTTTGTTAAATATTTCGAATATCACTGCACATACGTATGTACCTCTTTGTACATACTGACGTAATATAGTTTATGCCTCTACGTAATATGTAGTATCTTAGATTAGTTCCTCCAGTTTTTTAATGTTCGATAGCAGAGTGCGGCTTTCTCCGTGTTTTGACGTGGTCACGGACTTGCTAACACTTTTGAGTTGCTGCTTCGTTGGACAACTCTTCTTTCGGTTTTCTTTTAGGAGTTTTTACATTCTTCTCAGCGCAGCCTCGTGCGAAGCTCACAACCAAGTTTTCCTCAACGCTATCTCGTACATAATTCATGATTTTCTGACACAATGCATACATAAAGTCTCCTTTTTTTTTCTTAAGGATTGTGTTGAAGTATCATATTTACATAAGCTTAAATCTCTTTTTATTTTCAGATACATTGAATTGAATTAAAGAAAGAATTACGATATGTCGCGTGAAATTCTCTTCGGCGTTAATGATTTTTTATATTTTTTATTTTTATATGAAAATATCCAAAAAGTAATATGAGACCTTACTAATGTGATTTTTAGATTAATAAAATAATATTTTACTATTTCCTTTATTCAATCTTGATTGGAGTGAACAACAGTTTAATGTTGTTAAAAAAAAAAAAAATGTATTGCTCTGAACCTGAATGATATGTTTGATTGATTCATTTTACCATGCAAATCGGATAAAATATCTAATTTTTAGATCATTCTCGGTTTGTTTTAAGATGCCAGATGGAAGTTTACTTGTGTATAAAAATGTTTTACGGTTTAATATCGTCGGCGTTCTGTTAAAATAGTCAATTCAATAATTTTATGTGTTTTGCTTTACCTTGTCTGTAAAGTTATTTTGGGTGGAAAACCTATAATAGGTTAGCATTTTTGAAAACACATTTTTCACACACTTATTAGCATCAATGATTGAAAATTAAATAAAAAAATAATTTTATCCCGGGACATATGTCCCCTAAGAATAAATACATGGTTCATACATTAAGATTTTTGCCTGGCAAGCATTTACAAGTTACAATTTAATTTCCAGTAAGTAAAATGAAATTACATTGGGATATTGTCTTAACTACTGTTCATAATGTTAATCAATATATGCCTATTTATTTGATTACAATGATCCGGAGGTTTGGTTTTAAAATAAGTGAAGGAATAGGTGTTGTTTAAAGGAAAGAATGGATGAGGATTGGCGAATGAAGATGGGACGAGAATTCCAGAAGGAGGTTGCACGTATGACAAAGGATTTGCTGAAGAAGGCGGTTCAATAGGAGGGCATACAGAATTCAATCGGTTAGAATCTGGTGTTTTATGAATGGATGAATTAACGAAGAGTGAGGAGATCAAGAATATAGGTAGACTTTCTTGATTTTAAAAACTTGGAATAGGAAAACACCAAATGCCGCTACAATGATACACAGAGATGTTGGGTATGTGGGAAAATAAGAAAAAACAGCACTAAGTAAATGATGGAATACAGTGCATACTCGCTTCGTGGGTGGGGTGCCACCTTACATACGCTCGGCAGTCACTTTGGGAACTCCTGGTCTAAGAAATAACCATTCATTTAGTGGGTTGGTAAGAAGTACACTCCTCTGATGATTATTCAAATATTCTTAAATGCAGTGCCTTAACTTATCAATTACTAAATTTTGACTAAAAGTATTTTGGTCCCAGAAGGGTGAGAGAGTTTCATACTGTTAATTATTTACTTTAATTTATACATTTTTACTATAAGAGACATTATTAATCAAAACATAAAACAACTCTTATAATTATGGAGCATAGCAATTAAAATTATACTTTATTCACATGATAATTGCACCTTGGAACACAATCTTTATATGCTCTCTTGAGTCCGTAAGAGGAGGTCTACTTCAATGATGTTCTCCGATGTTGGGTCAGACTGGTCATGAGGAAGATATCCACGGTGGAGAAGTCGTTCCTCTTCCCCTCAGAAGATTTTCTTTTGCTATTTGGAAGGCGGGACTTATTCTTTTCTTGGTTTTCATTGGCCGAAATTCTTTAAGAACTGCCCTACTTCAATTATTTAGTTCCTCCTACATAACCATAATGTTTATAACCAACTGTTTTGTCCGTTACAGGTTAAAACTAATCTGCTTTATGTTTAATCTTGGAGGGCAAGGTCTGCGATTATCTCTTAGCTTTTGTTAATACCTTCTTACGTCTTGGATTTGCACCTGATCATTTGAATATATTCCTTAATCATTTATGTAGATAACATCTTTATTATAATATGGCTAACATAAGTTTATTGTTATAATTACAGTAACAATATCAGTGTTAGTTGGGCCTTTTCATAATAATATATGTACATATTCCCCATCCTGGAACTCTTTACTTTTAACGTTCTAAGAAGTTGTCTGAACGATTTCTCGTTTTTGTGAAATACATTTTAATTGGCTTAAAAAAAAGAGAAGTGTAACCATGAGAGATAGTATCTTTCACTTTCACTGCCACGGGAGCATGGATCGAGCAAACGAGCTCTCTTACCTTTCGTTGTTGCATTGTCTAGAAAAAGAAAAGATACAAACCCGATCCTATGGTCAGCTCGTTACGATTTACGGTTTCACGTAACTTGCTTCTTGTCGAAGAGAAGGTACAATCCCAGTTGTGCAACTACAGATCTTACGCTATTCCGAAGAAGTGAAGGTTTATTATATTTGCGTAATGGCCTATTTCTGAAATCAAGTGAGCTTCTAATAAATATTCTATTTACTGATTATTATTTAAATATCTAATTTGAATATTCATAGTAATTAAATATTTGTTGGTTATGGTTAAAGTAATGTACGAAAGATCTAGTATGGTGCGCGAATCACACTTTCGGTTACCACCCTACTTTGTGTTGAAATTAATCCGTTAATATTATTTTAACATTTTTATTTTACAAAAGTATCACAGAAATATAAAAATATAATAGTATACTAAAATTTATTGTAAGGGGCAAATAATTGTAAATGATAAAATAATATAAAGGAAGGGAGAACCAATACCTTTAGAAAACTCAGATATTTTCTTAGTTAGAACCTACTTTAATGCATCAGAAACAATAATTTCAAATCAAAATCTATCCACAATACAACAGACAAATAGTTGATTTCAATAAAACGTTGCTAGATGGATAACAGATCTTTTAAATCACTTCAATCTTCTGGTAGAGTCTCGGTCTGTGTAATGCTATTTTTCTGGTATCACATCAAAGCATCTTCGACAACACGGCGAATTACTCTAACAACTAAAAGTTTATTCTCGTTCAAGAAAAAACAAAACACCTAAGTTCGAAAGAATTTTCACTCCTGGTTCTAACAACAACAAACACTCTAAAAGTAACTTACTTTCCATCTGTCTTCTCCTCGGGTTGCCGGATGCATGCAGTATTGCCTTCTCACATTTATATTTTGCTCTTAACTATTTATTGAATGCTGTTTTAGAAACAATATAAAAAATACTAAGAATATTATATATAATCTTTGCAATTTCTTGAGACTGATATTTATTGTTTAAAAAAATCAATTTGTATCCATATTAAGTCTCAACACTATTGTATCATCAATTCGGCCAACCTCAAGGACAATATAACAATTAATAGCTTTTATTATACATTCATTTATATCAATTTTAACAACAACATTATTATTAATATTGTAATATACTTTAAATATAAATTTGCACCTCAAATCCAATTATTTAAAAATATTTTGCAGCCTCTTTTGTCTAAGTCATTAATTCCAAGTCAAATTACCCTATAAAAAATCAATTAATTGGGAATCATATTAATTATTAATTGACTTACCTAAGCTTATGTCTATTTACTTATTTTGTCACAATTTCGTTAATTATAACTTTTAATTTTAGATCAACTTAACACTATTAACTATCGTATAAACAAAGTATTTTTAACCTTCCATGCACTCAGGTCAGGCTTATAATTAATTTATTTAAAATTGCATTTTCTCTGTATTTGTATTTATTTTATGATTAAAATTCCTATTCAAATTAACTGTCAATAGTCACATAAAATTTTACCCATATAATTCATATAAATATGCAGAGAAGTTAAGCAAAATAAATTTTTGAAAAATATTGGTAAAATTTTATGTAACTATTTACAATTAATTTTAATAATAAAATAAATACAAATTCAGCCTAGTAAATACATGATTATATTAAGGCCTATCTGGACATACGGAGTCGAGCTTTGTGGCTCCACTAAATCTTTGAATTCCTCTCGTATCCAATCCAATCCAAAATCCTTCGTGTAATCCTCAATGCTCCTTACTTTGTCACAAATAAAATTATCCATGAAGAACTTAATGTTACATATGTAACCGATATAGCCCGAAGTAGATATCAATCCTTCCATTATAAACTCCCTAACCACCCATACCCACTAGTTTCTTACTTGTTCTATTCCTGACAATCATCCGAGGCGCCTGAAAAGAAGATGACTTTGAGACCATGTTATGTATATATGTTGTGAGAGTGCTACTAATGGGTAGTTTCTCTTCATGCCTGTAGCATAGCATGTTGGGCGCTACAGTCCTGGGCTGACCTGGGCCTCTGCCACCGTTCTTCCCCATGCTTCGCGGTCTGCAGCGAGACTCCTTCAATTTCCGATTCCCATCTTTCTTAAATCATTCTCCAAATCATCAAACAACCGAAGCTTGGGTCTGCCCCTCTTCCTTGATCCTCCTGGTGCACAATTTAGCATCCTTTTAGGCAGCCTAAAGGTCTCCAAATGTCCTAACCATCGCAGCCTGCTCTTCTTAATAGCACAGAGGATATCATGCTGTCCATACAATTCTATTAGTTCGGCATTGCTTCTGATTCTCTACATGTGCTCTTCTGTAACGGCTCCAAAGATCTTTATCAGAACTCTCCCAAAACCATTAGAGGTCTTCTGTTTTCCTTGGTCAGAGTCCATGTCTCATTGCCATCATTACCACTGGCCTAATTATTGGTTTGTATATCAAAAGCTTTTCTGGAAAAGCTTTTGTATCGGAGTGCTTTTTGCAGGGCATAGAAACTTTATGTATCATACCTGATCTTGCATCAAATTTACTAGATTTATTTTTTTCTAAATACATGATTGTATATGTCAATAAATAAATTAATAAAAAAAAAAAGTGTCATTGATGTTTTATTGGTTTTTTTAAATCATTTTTAATTGTCGATGCTTTATGGATGTCATTGTAAATTTTCGATTAATTTCTCTTAGAAAGCAGTATTTCCCTCACCTCTATTTCATATTTCCTTTAGAAAGGGAGCCTTCCATATTAAAATTAAGGTTGAATAATTCCATTGAAGAGCACTTTCCTATTGCTAACCTTTTCAATGGGGATTGAGGGTAATAATTTTCGTGGTTTGGGTGATTTCACGAGATGCTGTCAACAGCAGATTTGCGGTTGCGGTTGCCTAGAAATTAAACTGTTCCCTTAAAGCTCTGCCTGATTGATTTTAAATATTTGTAA
>NW_027116513.1:185486-209840 GCF_000696795.3 Halyomorpha halys | reverse complement strand
AACAATGATATATGGACGTTTCGAGATTTTATTGTTCTCATAGTTATGGCGTATTGTGTAAAAATCAGTTTTTCATATTTTTTAAAACTAATTATTAAACACCGAAATGTACAGCATACAGGTGGACGGACTCCATCAATTAAACCATTGAGTTCTCATCATACGTTTTATTTCACGCTCCTTTCTCTCTCATTTTTTTTTTTAATTTTTCAATCCTGTTAATCACTGGTTATATATCAATATACATGCCTTTATATGTAAATAAATACATATATTAATAAATAGATATAAATATGTATATAACTTAAGACTGTTCCAGACCAAAAAGATTGTAAAAAGGAAAAGAGGTATTTGACGCAACACACTTAATGGCTACTTGAGAACTGACTTTATTGGTTATCATTCTTTTAGTGATACTCAATTTGAAATCGTACCCCGTAACTTATATTTAATGTATTAAATGATTAGTTGCCTTCTCTAACCACATGTTCTATTTGCATCGTTTTAGTTATTGCATTATATACTTTTTTTATTTGTTC
The DNA here is from genome assembly GCF_000696795.3 of Halyomorpha halys. NCBI lineage: Eukaryota > Metazoa > Arthropoda > Insecta > Hemiptera > Pentatomidae > Halyomorpha > Halyomorpha halys. The sequence goes on along the minus strand of NW_027116513.1, from coordinate 209,301 downwards.
TTTGCTTTTTTTTTCCGTTTCTTTTATATTTTCTTTTAATATTTTTAGTAGAGCACTATAACTCTTACCCATGTTAACAACACGTTACATACATACAGTATTTCGCATGGGAAATGTATATTTTTTCACTTTTTAATTAAACTCCTCCTCCTGTATAGTAACCCTATGCAGAAGGAGTTTATATGTATATATATAAATCCATATCTAATCCACCTTTCTTATGTCTTTGAAATCCTTTAATTCAAATCATACATTCTCTCCTTAATTCATCCGTAATACTCTTTCCCGTCCTTGTGCCCTCTATAATCCATCCCTTAAGTCTTAATGGAGTCGCTGCATTTAACAAATCCTGCATTAACTGCTTCATCCCTAGGGAACTCTATTCCACCCTTAGTCCACGATCCTTCCTCTCTTTTTATATTTAAACTCTCCCTGTTTTTTCGTCTTCTGCAAAAAAACTAAGTAAATGTCAAATATATATGAAATTATATATTCGGTTTAATGATGTATTTGGTTAAATTTTATATTCGATCATACAAATTCTGTCATATTTCTTCATTGAACTAGCACATTAACAATTTATAACGTTTTTCTACTATAAATTATATTTAAATTGAAATTTATATATAATTTGATTTTTATATTTATATTTAAATTAGAAATCACTATTAATATTTAAAAACACAGCAAAAATCTTGATCAGCAGAACTCCGTTTCTAGAAACCGGTATAAAGTAGCACCTTTGTACACCTACCAAAAGTCAATTCTCTAATAAAAGGAATTATGAAACGGGTCTAGGATGCGTCCCCACTTTACTCCTTGATGACCTAAATATATGAATAAAAATATGAATAAAATCCTAATTGAATTCCATAAGAATTTATAGCCTTTTAGCTAAAAGATAATCTTTCTTCATCGATTGCTTCATTGATATATGTTTCATTCATCGTTCTTCATCTTCTCCGATTGGGTTCAACCTGAAAAATTATAAATATCCTTTTAATTTGTATGCAGGTCTCTGAATTATGATTATTATGCTTATAAATATAATTTACCAAAATAATCGTTTTCATTGTACTATCGGAAAATGTTTTAGCTCACTACATTGAGATTTGGTGGATCGCTGGATCCGATTCGTTCAATTTTCCTATAAGCGTGATAGACTTGGGCATGCAATACCATTCGAACATTGCTATAATCATTAAGATGATCAATTCCATAAATGTTGTACTTACAAATTTTTAATCGGTAAAAATGATAAGTTAAATGTGTCATGTTGCTAACTTTTTTTTAATTTATGCCAAAAAGGAGTATAATACAATATAAGTGATGTAAACAAAATAAAAAATAATTAATAATAATCATCATAATCATTTTATCCCCTTTAACAATTTGCAGAGTCTGGACCAGATATCTCGCTTTTGGACCATCTCCCTTCTCCTACTCCAGTCCATATCCCGCCTCCTGAACGCCTCCTTAACGTTCGCCACTCTGAGGAAATGCGTGGTCTTTTCCTCTTGGCCTTCTTTCTTCCATGCGAGTCTCATATGTCTTTCTGGCAGTTCTTTTTTGGTCCATCCGAAGGAAGTGTCCGAACCATCTTAGCTTGTGCCCCTCTAGGATGCTCTCAGCCGGTTTGACTCCGAGGTTAGTCCGAATGGTCTTGTTCCGTACTCTATCTCGTGGTGACCTTCCTTCCACCTTACGAAGGTACCGCAAAAAAAATTAATAATAATAGTAATAATCATCTCCGTGTCAGGAAGCTATGAGGAGGCAATTCCTCCACCTGACTCGGGGGAATGGGCCGATACCCCATTCACCTTAAACTCTATCATCACAGAAAAAACAATTAATAAATAAAGAATTACGGGATGAGGTCAAATAAACTAATTTTATTATATTATATTATAATATTTATAAAAAACGTAGAATATGCATTATGAACTATATATATTAATTGTTTTGAAGAAATGATATCAGTATAATGAGAATTTGATTTGTCTCCATAAAATTTATTAGAATATATGTTTCTTATTTTTTAAATACTTTAACAAATGTTTGTTTATTTTTCAGGTAAGTGTTCTTTGGACGGAATTCACCGTTTTGAGGTAGAATGTAAAGTAGAATTGCATGATAATTATTTAAAATTTAAGAAATTATGGTTTGTATTAAATAAATAATAATGGAAATTTACATTTGGAAGCAAGCATCGTCAGGCATTCATGAAATCATGTATGAATCTTTGTATTCACGGTTCTGTCCACACAATCTGTGCATTGTGCTATGTAAATCTGATTAAATTTAAATTGGATTAGCGTTTTCCTTGCGAAGCCATTGTAAATAGAAGAGAGGTTCGGTTGTTGGATATTGATACAATCATCTCACCGTACTATATTCAGTTGGATTCTACTACTCTCAAAATGGAAAGTAAATAACTTCAGTTCCTATGCGATAAGTTAGTTATTATGTTTGTACAAACGAGTGGGTTAGCTAAGTGGGTAAAGTCAAGGGACTCCAAACTCATGGGCGTCCAGTGTAGTTCGGGAATTACTTTTTAGGCAACTTAAACTTTATAAAGTGGGAGATACCTGATATTACATGTGGTTTCAGAACAGACTTATGTTTTAAAATTATATGAAAAAAAGGATTCATTTTAGTTTTCATCTTCTCTTGAAAAGTCTTTTTTCTTTTTTGTCAGTAAGTTCGTTTTTCATCAGATTCGCCTTATGTATCACTTTGAAACTTTATCTTGGTTTCAACACCACAACCAAGTTCATATGTGATATTAAATTTATTTATTGTTTTTTTACAACTACATTATAATACATTTAGTAAATTTGATCTCAGTTAAATTGGAGTGTTACAGGAGTGCACAAAAACCCATAGGTAGCACACTAATGCCATTTAATGGTCTCGTGGCCATCTTCTTTTCAGGCGTCTCGGAGAACTTGTCTGGAATGGAAGAGGAGGCAATGTTAGAAACTAGTAGGTTTGGGTGGTTAGGGAATTTGTAATAGAAGGAATGATATCTGGTTCGGGCTTGATCGGTAACATATGGAACATTAAGGTCTTTATGTATGCTTTTATTCGTGACAAAGTAAGGAGCATTGAGGATTTTACGAAGGATTGATTTAACATGAAATTCCCATGGTGATCGCTGGTACAGGTTAAATTAGCCTGACACAATCCTATCCTCAGAAAATTTGCTTGAGGACTTCTTTTTGTTGTTTTATGGGCATGTGCAAATTTGGTTCCGTTGTAGACGAGGGAGGCGCCACTTTAAAAATCTGAAATCTGCAGGGGCACGGGTTGATGGGTCCATGGAGAATGGGAATGAAAGAGCTCTACCCTCCCATTTCAGGAGGTTAGACTAGACTGGATAACTTTAAGATTGCCCTTGCGTATGTCAGAAACAACCAGGTAAGGGTTAAAAAAAAATTTTGTATGTTGTCCTGTTAGTGATTTACCATTTCTAGAAGTTAAAATCATTAAAAAATAATTATTATAATAAGAAGAATAAAAAATATATAATACTAAATTTAGAATAATAAATATAGAATAATAGAAATATAAAAATAAATAAATTAATGATTTATTATAATGATTGTTTGTGAGTGATTTATTTCATTAATAACACACACAATTTTGATCCAAATATATTCTCAACTTTTATTTTTAGAAACTCCTACGTTTCGGCCCTCAGGCAGTTTTCAAGGAGACAACCTATGAAATTTTTTGTTCCTATATTAATTACATTGTTTCCTTAAAAACATACTGATATTTTGGGCTATACCTCAAATATTGATATCATTTTCTTTAAAATCATTTTTGCAGGCTAAATGCCCATTTCAGATCTTTAAAATAAATTAAGTATTAAAATAATACAACAGTTTCAAATAATGTTTTTAAATTGATAATTTACTTACATAACTTTTTATATCTTAAATTTAAAACTTTTTCACTTAAATAATATTCTCTTTTTCCACTTACAAACATCATTTACAACAGAACCTACCTTCAACAGGTTTGGACTCTGTTATCACCTTATTATTAAAAATATTTTTTTTACATTTAATACAATTTAATTAACATTCAATTTTAATTTATTTGCATATATCTTATCATTTCTTAAATCCAATATTACTATATTTTTATTACATATGTATTTTTTTACATTTATATACCCCCCTCTCTTTTTTATCAATGACATCAATATTTAAGGTATAGCCAAAATATCAGTATGTTTTTAAGGAAACAATGTAATTAATATAAAAACAAAAAATTTTATAGGTTGTCTCCTTGAAAATTGCCTGAGGGCCGAAACGTTGGAGAGTTTCTGAAAATAAAAGTTGAGAGTATATTCGGATCAAAATTTTGTGTTAATAATAAATATAGAATAATAATGAAAATAGTAAAAATTAGACTAGTGTTACCATAGTGTTTATTTCTTCGTGAGGCATGCTGGTAAGGCATACCACGAATTTTTTAAAGAATAAATATAAAAATAATTGTAATATGATATTAGTGAAAGATAAAGTTTGGCTAAGAGCTGGTCAGCGGGGAAAGGCAATCCGACCCCTGACCTGGGAACAACTTTCATCAAATGGAACGTGGCCTCGGCCGCTCCAACTAACTCAGCCTAACTTTCTGTTTCCACAGCGGGGGGAGTTGTACTGGGCTCTTACTTTAGTCACTCAGTTCCAAATATCATCACTACGTTCCATTAAATCCCAAACTTAAATCTGTCTGTCAATCCCAAACAGCTTTCTAAATCCAATTAGAATTCAAGCTATGACAGTTTCAATTATTATTCTTCAACTGTCACAGGTAGGGAAATCTCTGATACAAGAGATTTCTGTCCGTTTCTGCCAAACGGATCTCTAAATTTCCGCAATCATTTGTCAAACTTTTTTAAAAAATGATTATTTATAAACTTATTTTTGTAATTATTTGCTTTCGATACAATTGTGGGGAAAAAAAAGATAAAGAAACGGAAGGAAACGCGTGACATTAAACCGAATAAAAGAACCCATGCAATTTATTTGGTTAAATTCTATTACAACAACCTTTTCATTTTGATCAAACTTTCGTCATTACACATTATTTTAATACATTTTGTTTACATACTTGTTGTTTGTTTTGTTTACCCTAACAGTAATATGAACATTGTACTTATAGAAAACAGATAAAGAAACAAAATTTGGAGATACCATTTTGCTTATTTATTTGCCGATATTTATTATTATTATTATATAATATAAAATGTTTGATCGGGAAGATGACATGACAGTCGAAATGTTGAAGATATTGTTTATAAAATAATATTTTAAAAATAGTGTTGCCTTTAAATATTATTAAGAAACTGCTCGTAGATTCCGATTGCTACACTTACTTGACAAACGCTCTAAACTTCCCATTCACTACAAAAAATTAGTATACACTATAATAATCAGACCAATTTGGACATATGGAATTGAGCTCTGGGGCTCCTCCAAACCATCAAATTCTTCCCGCATCCAATCGTTACAATCCAAAATCCTACGTAAAATCCTTGATGCTCCTTATTACGTCACAAATAAACTCATTCACAAAGACCATTCGTTGCAGATTTGACCCAAAACAGATATGCGGCTTTTCATTCCAAACTCCTTAACCATCCTAACCCATTAATTCTTAATCTATCATCCTTAACAATCCCTGATAATCCTCCGAGGCGTCTGAAAAGAAGATGGCCAGGGACCTTCTACTTTAAATTAATGTTTACCAATGGTTGGTTCCTTCCCAAGATTTTCAAGTGTATATGAAACATACTACATATTTAACTATTGTATTATTTTGTACTGTTGTAAATTACATTAAATAAATAATTTAAAAAAAGTTTTTATTTATTTATTGTATATAAAATACAACAAGCAAATTTGAAGTAAGATCAGAGTGATATGATACAGCATGTAGAGAAACTACCCAGTAGTAAAACTCTAAAAACATTTTACAATGTAAGGTCACGAGGCCATCTTCTTTTCAGGCGCCTCGGAGGATTGCCAGGAATGGATGGCTATGCAAGGTTAGAAACTAGTGGGTATGGGTGGTGAGGGAGTTTATAATGGAAGGAGTGATATCTGGTTTGGGCTATATCGGTTACATAAGGAACATTTAGGTCTTTATGGATGATTTTATTTGTGACAAAGTAGGGAGCATTGAGGATTTTACGAAAGATTTTGGATTGTAAAGATTGAATACGAGAGGAATTCGAAGGTTTAGTGCAGCCCCTTAGTTCAACTACGTATGTCCAAATAGGCATTATAGTCATGTAGATCAGTCCTTTGTAATGAATTGGATGTTCAGACCGTTTGTCTAGTAAGAGTAAGAGCCGTAATAGTCGAAATCGACGTGCAGTTTCCTGTCTTTTCAGTCTTGTGTGAGGATTCCAGGTTAGTAACAAAGTAAGGAGCATTGAGGATTTTATGAAGGATTATGGATTATAAGGATTAGATACGAGAGCTTTTAAATTTAATATATTTTCTGTAAGTTTTTATCTTCTGCTTACAGAAAACTTGTTTTTTTTATCTATTTCATAAATTGTTCATATCTCTTGCTGAGCAATGCAAACGATTCTCTTCCGCGGCAGCAGTAACGGTGCGGTTAAAAATGTTATTGTGGGCAATAATCCCGGCAGTCTAGATTTTATTAACCAGAGGAATAGTTTCATCAAATCGTTATAGGCCCGAACTAAAGCAGAGTAGTTCCTAGAAAATAAAAAGAGACAAGCCTAACCGCAAAGCTGCTTTATACAGGTCCATGAAAGAACTTTATTGGCACTTGCAGCCTGTCGGCAGTCCAATCCAGTCGGCACAATCTCAAGCCCGCTATCTCATTCAGTGTTTTATCTTTTAATACTTGAAATTTAAACACAAAGCTTCTATAAACAAACTCTAAAAGTTTGACTCTATAATAAAAAAGCCATATACTTTTTAGTGATGTAATAAACCCTTCGCAAACGCTTATCTATATAGTATTTAAGTTGTTGAAATTAAATTTAATATACTGCATAAGCTGTGGGTCCGTTTTTATTTATTTGGTATTTCGGAAAATGCCAATATTTAAAAAATATTTAATACAGGCTAATTAACCACTCTGGGTACAGAAATGATAAACGGAAGCACGTTAACCAGCAAGGAGGTATAATGTTAACAAAAAAAAAAAAAAAAACAGCGGTGTTAGCATTCCTTGGTTTGTTCTCTATTTTAAAAAAAAACTTACCCTGAAATTAGTTTATCGTTTAAGTAAAAAAATGAAAAAAAGCAACAAAACAAACATACGAAACAGTTCCGAATCCTCTAATGCACCAAATAATGTAAAATATTTTTTTTATTGATAGATTTATTTATTGATAGATATTACAATCTGCCACACAGTTGTGGGCAATAGGTAATAGTGATGAATGATCTCATACACACTAAAATAAAAAAATAAATAAAATTTTTAAAAAAAAGTTTAAAAAAACAACTCTCTGAAAATATATACAAACAAAAGAATAAACAAGATGGACATAATCAAACTATCTGTATGAAAAATAAATAAATATAATAACATAATGATAAAATAATATATACAATATTTACACAATGGACCTGAGGATCCCTGAGCCCACTCTATCCCCCACGTGTGAGGGGTAGAGCAGAGCTCAAAAGATCCCAGCGCATCCCTCTCGCCGCATCACTGGTAACGAGCCAGTAATGTAAAATTAATTTTACTAAAATTAGTCTGAAATTTTTTTTGGGGGGAGGAGGTATTTTCCATTCACCTTCCCCCCCAAACAACCCATCCTGGCAAAATAGTTATGATTTAAGAAATAAAACATCATTAAATTTTGCGTCGATAATTTTTCAATTCGATTATGTTATATGTCGTAAATTATGAAGCGTTTCCGTGTAAAGTTTACATTCTTATGTAATACTATACATCAGTTTTTGGCAAAATTTCGCTTTTTAGTTTACAACGGTAAACCGTTCTTTTTACGTTTGACGACCATTTTACCTACACGTATTAATGATTGATGGTACTCATTCGACGCTAAATTAAATACTGTTTAATGTCTCATGGCATAAATTTTTCTTTAGAATGCACAGTTAATTAGCGAAAAATGAAACGTCATTTATTAAATTAACTAGCTAATTAGTTAGGGTTTTTAAAACGTCCAGAAACGTATTAATTTTGATTGAAAATAGTTTTTTTTAAAATTATTTACAGATTTATATTGCTATGTGATGAATTCGGGCTCCTGTACTAACTACTGTAAATCTCATTTGTGTTGTATCTGTCTTTTAGATTAATTTTGAAGGATAAATCTAAACGGCTAACTATTTTCAAAAATCAGGGAATATCAGAACTGAAAAACATAACATTGCATGAAATTTTATTGTATTTATAAAAACATCTATCAATCGGTTGTACATTAGCTGTGCCGTAGCCAGTCTTCAGATAAATGTTGAGTAAATCAAATAGCTAGATATCTAGATAGATAGATATCTCCCCAAATGTTAGAAATGACTAGGAAGGAGTCATAAAAAAAAAATAAAACATAGATACAACACAAATGAGATTTTAGTGCAGGAGCTCGATTCGTAAAATCCATCTATTTTCTTATATTGTATATAATATTATATTTATTTTTAATATGTAGTTTTAATATTAAAATGTTTATTTATATTTTTCACCCTGTCCAACGTTTCTTAGATATTCTAAATTACAATTTTTTTTTCTTATATTTAAAAAAAAACACATTGAATTAATTTTTCTCTTTAATTTTTAAAATGTTGAAGAATTATCGAGTTTACGAATTATCACCTGATCACACTACAACCTTTTCTGTATAGTTAAGAAGGAAAGGTCAAAGTGGGAACAGAGGAAGAGTCCTACAAAAAACCAGCAGGCAGGACATGATTTTATAACTATGTTAACCAGTATCCATACAAGTCTCACAAAAAATGGTTTTGAGAGGGAGTTTTTTTTATAATAATTTAATAACAATAATTAATTTGAGGTAAGAAAAACGATATTAAAGGAACCAAATCAGTGTTTTGAACACTGTGAGGTCTTGAAATAATTAACTTTCAACTTTTTTCAGCCGTCTTAGGAAGTTAAAAACACGCCATTGATTATTAATGTACTTCTAACAGGTTGTTCCAAAAAAAAAATATCTGGTGACGAGTGGATGAGATATGTATATTGAGTCCATTAATGGAATCCACATTCCATATCATAAAAAATCCACATTCCATATCCCGGAATACGTGAATGTGGTTCTCGAACCATTCAGCACAGAGCTAATGGTACGCTATGGCCTTGTGTGATCTCTTGCTCAGAAATAGAAACTCAACCTTCCACAAAAACATCATTCTTTAGAGAAAACCGGTTAGTCCTTCACCTCCGTTTTCTAACAATCTTAAGTATGTTAAGATGGGTCAGGTATTTTCTGACTTTGGTCTTTTAGTTTTTAAAAACAGTCTAAAAATTTTAGTAGTGTGCATTTCGCTGCCTTAATAGCGATCGTATTTAGAAAACATATTGTCACTTTCCGAAATACTTAAAAAAATAAAGTTTTCTCGAGTCGAATTAATACAGTACGAGTCATTGATTCAATTTTTTATTTCTGATAATCTACAGAACTGGTACAATCAGTAAATAATAAAATAAATAAATAAACGGTACGAGTTTTACAACTATCACTAACCACTCTGAACGGCGAAAATTTAAAACGAAAAATTGTTGTTGTTGATTGTTGCTTAAAGGCGTAAAACCCTCTGGTCATCAACGCCTATGGCATGATAAAAGTAAAAAAATAAATAAAAAATAATAAAAAAAATTAATAAATAAATAAAAAAAAAAAATAAATAAAAATCAGAGAGGAGTTATAATTTATAAAGATGGTGATGTGCTTTTAAAAATTCAAACACTAATGTAATTTAAGCTTCCTCATCTGTGAGAGCTTCTGATAAATTTGGGGTCAGTCCTATCCTGTTTATTATTGGCAAATAGTGAGTACATTCTTCAAAAATATAAAACGAAAAATTGTTCTGTTGCTATCATAAGGGTTTCAGGGTCTTTTTCATCCCAAGGTGAAAAAACGATAACAAATTTTTCCTGCATAGTCATAGATGGTTGTAAGTCATACGAATGTGTAACAGACCACGGTCATATGATTTACAAACGGTTTCACAACACGTTACATGGACGTTTCAATAAATGTATACGAAAGATGGCCACACATGACATTCCTGACGTAATTTGGAGTTGGATGCGGGACCTCCTAGTGTAATAAAATAATTTACTTAACATCAGGAAGATGCACCACTGGGTGCAATCTCCTTCATGCCATGCCTCGATAGAAGATCTTATTTTCTGGTTGTGAAACATTTACAGGTGCAAATAAAAAAAATTAAAATTTTCCTGCATAGAATACAGTTTAAAAAAATATAACTAAGCTGTGTTCTTTGTACATTAATGTTATGGACTGGAACCGGTAGAGATCGGGAGCTTTCGATTGTTTACGGGTTCCCACTCTGTTGGTTGGTTGGTTGGTGAAAACCAAACTAGGCATGCGATCGCCAAATTGAGTCTAAATAAATCTTTTTTTTTATATGAGGTTATTATTATATGGTATTATTCACCATTAATTCATATTTAATATGTTAGGTATGAATTTTTATAACATCTATAGCTCTCCAATTTATATTGTACTCATATTTCACTACACTTATTTCTAGAGTTTTTTTTTAATCAATGAAAAAATATTTCTCCTTCAGTTAATTGTCGATATTTTTCAGATTTATCCATTTTTTAAGTTCTACTAAGAATGGGGGGTGTTTATTAATTTCAAATAAACAAAATGAATCGTACTTTAGATATTATTTTTGTTTTTTAAAATAATATCTAAGTAAGCCCTATTGATGCATGGGGTTGGTATAAGGGACGAAGGGAATAAGGGATGAATACTCCCGCCCTCTGTGGTAGCTGTTCATATTTTACCTTTGAAACATACCCTTATCGCGAGTACGTTGGCCGATGTACGGCATTTCACAATCTCATAAGTGATTGTAACAAAAAAATATTAGCAACCAACCCGATCAACTAAAACACTTTTTTTCTAAAACGCCTGTTTGAAATATAGTTTTGTATTTAATAGAGCCTTTTTTTTTTTCTCACTCTTCTAAATTTTATTATTTTGAACATCATATGCATACATAAAATAATAAAATTTTAAAGGCTGAGAAAAAAAAGGCTCCGGTAAATTATATATCTCAAATAGGGCGCAACGGATAACAGAGCCTGGGTAGTGGGATTTTATTTTTATCTGAAACTTGGTTTCATTTTAAAACAGGAATGTAGTGAATGAGTGTTTGACTTTATGACTTGAACTATTTGATAGCATTGGGGCATACTTCTAGTATGTTTTAATGAACTTGAAAACTAGTCCTAAGTCCACAAATATTTACAATATGTACAGATTAATATTGTTAAAGTTGCTATAATGCTACCTGTGCCATCGCAGCTGGGGGCGCTAGTTGCAACGTCTGGAATAGATGATTAGGTTGATTTTTCATTAAGTCCAGGAATTTAATGTTTCCTTCTGATGAAGTCAGGGAGGTATGTTGTATCCCTTTGTCTTGAACTCATTTCTACATTAAACAACTGAAACACTTATTTTTTTCTCACCCTTCTATTAATTTTATATTATATTAAACAAAAACCAATAAATAATACAAAAATAAGAATATGTATATATAATAAACGTAAATATCCTGAAGATAATTTTAAGGTAGGTTGTGGGATCCGCTGTGTGCAGGGATGCACGCAGACAACGAGTATGCGCCACTGTGCTTCCCTGCACACAGCGGATCCCATGATCCACCTTAAAATTATCTTCAGGCAATCAAAAGATATTTATGTTTATTATGTATCCATATTTATCATTTTTGTATTATGCATTGGATTTTGTTTAATATAATAAAATTAATAGAAGGGTGAGAGAAAAAAAAACACTTTTTTAGCGACGGCCTTTCACCACTTCTCAAACATTTAATTAAAATGAGAAGAGGACACTTAAGATATTTAAATAGAGCAATATTTAAAAAACGTCTGAAACTGAAAAACCTGAAACACATCACTCACACCCTCCGTGTTAGCTTTATTTATCTTACCTTTGAAGGTCTACAAGTCTATAAGATACTTTAGAGAAAGCCATTTTGAAAATTCGATATCTAAGCACTATCAATCTATTTAAATGAGGATGAGACTTAGATTATATTAAAGATCATTTAATTGATTTAGTGAATACATTGATTTGCTTAGTATAATCAAAATCGTTAGAGCCATTTTTCAGAAAATCGTAAAAAAAAAAGAAAAGAAAAAAGTATAGTGATAACTATAGATTCTTCAAGTACTTGTCTAATTTTTCTTTATTTTTCGTTCTATAGATGTTTAATTTTTCTTGAAAACTCCCGATACCCAAGCTATAGTTTAAATTAAAAAAAAAAAATTTTTATCTTTATTTTTTTAAAACTGTATTTAAAAAATAATAATAAAAAAACAAGAAATCAAGTATAATTTCTGTTATTTTGAACATCTTTCTAAAAGTGACTATAATTTTCGAAGGCATAGTTTTCATTTTTTCTTGAAGTATTTGAAAAAGTCGATAACTTTATAGCTTGGAGATATAACTTGATCTCAAGTTTGATTTCTACCGACAGAAATACTAGAGGGTCTTGGAAAATATGTTTACTTAATATGGGTACCGGGTCACGTGGTGATTGCTGGAAACTAGCTGGCGGACGTAGCAGCCAAGCAAGCACTTGCTCTTCCAGGTCAGGGCGCGTCTATTCTGACAATATATGGTAGTTTGCAATCCATGTGGAGTGAAAATACGCCAAGCAAACTAAAAAATATAAAAAATAAAACTAAACCACGAGGCACATCAAATCGTCCCGATCGCAGGGGGAGGTTGAAATAGCTAGATTAAGAATAGGACATAGAGATCTGACTAATTCCTATCTGATCAATAAGGAGCCACCGCCAAAATGTCAGTACTCTACTAGTTCGCTCACAGTCAGCCACATCTTTCAGGAATGCCATATCTATGCTGCGGATTTAAGTAGATTAGGATTGGGACCGGATATATCGGAGGCCCTGAATGATGATGAAAAAGCATAAAATTGGTAATAATGAGGTGTAGATAGTTGACCGTAGATTAATGATTGGAGAAGTTTGTTGGTTGGTCAGCAAAGAACAACATAAATAAACAAAACCAAATAAATATGGTTTAAATAAATAAATATGGTTTTGTTTATTTATGTTGTTCTTTACTGACCGCACCCGACAAACTTCTCCAAAATTGGTAATAATTTGTTTAAGAAAGAAAAACCTATTTTACAAGATTTAAACATTAAATTCCAACTCAGTTAAATTTAAATTTAGGAAAATAAAATAGAAAGCATGGGCTTTGATGATCATTGGGTTTTATTTCCTAAACAACAACTAGAGGGTCGTTTCAAGCAACGATCAAGTCACTGACTGAATATTGTTTGCTTCTGATTATTTTTCTTCAAAACTTCGTATTGTTATCTGTGATGAGGAATATATCCACCGGGGAATAGTTCTCTTCTACCATATTTCCCCTTTATTTCTACCCATTTAATGTTGCTAGTAAAATTGTTTTACGTCCTCATTTCAATTGTTTTTCCAATACTGTTTTCAATCCAGACGACTGAATGTGGCACCATTTCAATATTGCTCTGCTATTATTTGATATATAGAAGCGGTGTATCGCAAAGATAAGCTAAATTGGTTTTCGCAACGAGCCATTCTTTCGTCCCGGCTTCCAACCTCATTCCATTAATGAATACAAAAAGGTTTCACTGGGAGAATGTTTTTTTTTTCTATATTTTACTTTTTGAATTGTGCCTGGTCCGCGTGGTCTTTATGAAAATATATCAGAGCAGTATTAATAGGAAATTTATCTATACTAAAATTAAAAAAATACAATAGCTAAAATAATAATACATTAGATTATTTATAAATATTTATTTTTAAACTTTTGAATTCTTAGTGAATTATTTAAGTTTCATCAAATTCAAATTATATAATTAACATCTAGTTACAAATTAATATTGTCTTTCAACCTAGGCAAAAATATTGCTTCTTTAGTTAATTATAAATATCATTCTTATTTCATATTTATCCATTTCTAAATAAACAGAATTATAGGAAGCCTAGTTTAACTATTTAAATGGGTAAGGCCTAACTGATATTAAAGGCTATTTGACCATGCCATTATATATTGATATATTGAGTACATTGATATATTAACATAGATTAAAATCGGATTGGAAGAAGATAGTTCAGGTGGCGGTTAATAAAGGTATCAAACTAGTAAAATAGAACTATTTATTGTTAACCAACGTAATTGTTAACCAACGTTTCGCTTCGACAGGTCTAAATGAAAAAATAAGTTACGAAAATTTTAGAATTAACAAAACATTAAAATAAAACCATTTCAAAACAATTGTTATGTTTATAAAGTATATAAAAAATAATTAATAATAACAATATAAGGAAGTATATTTGTAGGTGGACTGGAAACAAGTGACTGATAAATATGTGTGATAAAAGTATCTAAATACAGATCTAAACTAATAAATTGTAGGAGACTACTCATTAACGTTAGTTATTAATATGATAAAGAGATAGGTGTAAATGATAAAACAGATAGGTGAAGTAAATATGGCATAGGTGAGGTATAGTAATATGTAAAAGGAAGATATTAAAAATATTAATTAAAATAAACAAAAATTATAGGGCTAATCACCTCCCAGATTGAATGAACAGTGGACGAATGAGAAAAAGGGGGGAAGTCAGGTATAGTAAAGTGTCTCCACTTCCTAGGCTAACTCTTAGGAAGAGTGAGATGTTTTATAATATATAGATAGGAATCGTTTTCTTGAAAATTCGAAAGAATTGTAAAATTTTTATATAAGTTGACATTGCTGTTAATTTATTTTAGCGAAAGATTTACTGTAACATTCCAGAGAGAGAGAGAGAGAGAGAGAGAAATATTTTATTTATCTATGTTGCCTAAATACATCAGGTTGCTATCTCACACAGCATACTTATCAATCCGTAATCGGACATATATAAATTACACGTACATGGTATAATCAGAAAAAAAGTGATACAATAATAAGATATAATAAACAATTTTTTTCCCCCTACAGTTTCCTTTTACAATCAATTTCGGTCTGTACAACAAATACAAATGTTTCAATTCATTCCTATTTTTCTTTCTCATTTCTGCTCCTCCAATTTCACCATTTCACAATTAATTTAAATATATCTGTTCTAAATTTGTATTTAAAGATCCCTATGACTCTTATTTTTTTTATCTAGGCTGTTCATATTCTTCATTCAGGTTCCACTGTAGATACTTTTAGAGTTCTTACAAAATATGGAAGTGAATAACTGTTAATAAAACCATAAAAAGCTTATATAATGGTGTTAGTACAAGGACCAGACCTCTCTATCACTTATTGGCTGAAGCAAGGATCCTTTTAATACCCATTTCAAATTTTTCTTTAATTTACTACTCGAAGAAATTTAGAAGTGGAAATACATTCAAAGTAAGAAAGGGGCTAGGTAATAAATACCTTTACAACCTACATTTTGTTGACCATCTGGTGATTACATCAAATGATGATGAAGATGCCACATGATTAGGAAGCTTCTGGAAGAACTAAACGGGGTCTAGAGGTGAGAGAGGAAAAACTGAGTGGCGTTTCATGGAAAGGGTCAACTGATAAATTATAAGAACCCAACAATTTAAATATCTTGGAAGGCTGCTTACGCAAGATGGAAGCTTATTCAAAGATGCAATCTCGAAAAAGGACAAGAGGGAAGAAGGTAATTGGAACTTTAAATGCTGTATTTTTTTTTTTTTAAATTTGGTGTATAACGTACTTATGTTTTCCAACTTGAGGCAGGAAAGACGGGTTATCTTATAGGTTACCAACATATTCTAGACATGGTGGGGTTATTCGAGATTAATTCAGAGAATCCGCCTAGAAATAAAAGTCAACCCACCCAGGCCGGATTCGAACCGAAACCAATACTGACAAGAGTTTGCCAAGTTTGAGATCTACGCCTTTTGTCATCCATAGTCCGAGTTTGGTATTATGTAGCATACGAGTTAGTCTTAAAAAATGTTTATGCTTTTTCGATCGCTTGTGAAATGTGTCAACGTACCAAAAGAAATTATAAAAAGAACAAATTATTATCAATAGAGAAGGACTTAGCAGGAAGGACTTAGGAAGCAATCTTGCACCATCACCAGACTCCAGCCTGTTTAAAGAATTCGATCAGTTTGTACGATCAGCAAGAAAGAAATGATGCTCTGCAGAACTTACCAGTTATGAGGAATGCCAGGAAACGAACTAATCTTACGGCAGAGACGAAGAAGACCACCCAAGAAGGTTGCAAGATGTAGAAGAGGTACCCAGGGCTTAGTGACTGGCAAGATCTGAAGAAATGACACGACCTTTCTGGAACGATAAACGACAAAATATTGTACTAAATCGTTTAATAAATGTTGGTACTACGAACTAAGATGTGCTGTTGACCGCTGATGATATGATCATTGGGGTATGGTAGAAAAGAACACAAATAAGTAAAATTTATTTTATTAGTTCTAACTTTTCGGCCAGAAATTCAAGCCTTCATCACTGCTTTTAACAGAATAAAAATAATAACCATAAACAAAACTAAGAAAACAACAACCATAATGAATAAAAGTAATTATAATTATGAGAGATAGTTGACCGTGGATGATAAATGAGGAGAAGATGGTTGGGGGACTGAATGAAAAACACAAATAAGTATGATTAACTTATGTTAATGTGCCGACGTTTCGGCTAGAGTTTCTAGCCTTCTTCAGGGCTAAAAACAAAACAAGATAACAACCACAGTAAGTATAGACAAATAAAAAAATATAAAAAGAAAGTATAAACAGAATAATTTTACACATACAAAAGTAATTATAGAATAACAGGAAAATAGAAGATAATATAGGCTCGTAAGTAGTATTGAAAGAAAATGTGGAATGTAAGTCGTTTAAGAAGATAAATGCAGTATGAAGATATAGTAATATTAATATTGTGAAAGTAAGAAGAAAAACAAAATAATAAAAATATGAAAATATAATTAATGAATATGTGTACAACATATTAATTATTTAAAATTAAAGTTTTGAAAAAGTAAATATATAACATTTACTCGTGTAGAACAGATCCGCTACCTTGGACTACATCTGGACAAATCTGGATTAACCTGGAATCCTCACACAAGACTGAAAAGACAGGAAACTGCACGTCGATGTCGACTATTACAGCTCTTACTAGACAAACGGTCTAAACTTCCAACACATTACAAAAGACTGATCTACATGACTGTAATAAGGCCAATCTGGCCTTGATTTCAATTTTTAATTATTGTTGAAGCAGATCTCTTGAGCCAGTACTTCTTTACTTCCATGTCCGTTGACCGATTGTTAGAGAGGGGGAAAGTGGTAAAAAGAGTGGATTTGTATGATTTTGAGTTGAAGACCAAAATATAGTCTATATGTCTTGAATGTAAGATTTTATTGCTGCAATGTCTATGTCGTTGTGTGGTGTAAAAAAAAGTAAAAATGCATAAAATAATTTTAAAATTTTATAATCTCATCTGTAAATTTTTGATTTGTTTTTTTTTCTTTTAAACATTTATAAAACAGTTCCTCCTATACTCATTATTGGTTGATACAATTATTCCTAATAATATTAAGGAATAAGAAAGCTTTTTCATAAAATTTTGGACCCTTGTGACAACGTGAGGATTAGAGTCATGAGATGACCGATAATCGATTGTCAAAATAGATTGATCGATTGTTCTTTGTTATCGATCACATGACACACTTTTAAAGCCACACCTTCTGAATATCCCGTCCTATTATTCACGATCTGACAATATTCGTATACTTTCATTTTATAAAGCATATATTATCATCATCATGTTAAAAGTGGGAAATCTTAAAAAAACCTAAAATAGAAAAACAATTGCCTTAATTTACATATTTATTAGTTAATTTGTTGTTATATTTATATTAAGATTCAATAGTTTCCAATATTTCGAAAACATTAAGGATTAACCTAAGGTCTGCACTATGTGTTTTCGTGTTTAACCAAATCTAAAGTAAGGGTATACACAAAGTATCCTATTTCGTCTTGTTTTACAAACCTATTGTAGTGTTGCTAATGTAAATAAGTAGGATTTGTTCAAAATAATAAAAAAAATTGCCCTCCAATTTCTCGAAGCTTTTGATAAGGTTCCCTAAGTTTATTATTTATTTAACCTGTTTAACATTATATCCATCTATTACCCCCATGAATTTACTGGATAAAATACATGACTCGACGCAAATAGATTGAAAGTCATTTGTGCTCTTACACAATTTGTTTGGGGTTTGTGCTTGCGTCTACAATGGAACTTTAGAATATTTTTAGTATAACACCAACCGAATTTTCTGTAGAAAGGAATAGAATGGCACAGTTTTATATCTCCATCTTCAAAAATAAATTATCAAAAGTCATACATTTACAATTTTTATCTTTTTTTCTCGTCTTGCCTTATTCATTTTTTTTTTATTTTCATGGGATTTTCATTTCTATTGAATACATAATTATTTTTATTTATTTATTTCTTTTCTAAGCATGGATGCGTGGGGTTGATTTATGATGGGAAAAACCGGATTGAGGGCAGCCTCTTTTTCTGGATTAGGAGTATTCTCGATCTTTAGTTCAACATGTTAAAGCGTGTTAAATGGAAAAACTTGTGTTAAATGGAGTAATAATTCCTTCTTTTACCATGTCAAAACGATATAACATGTAACATGTTTGAGAGTCTGTTACTAGGTCTGTTAAATGGAGAATGACGTCATGCAACAGACCAGCTGAGTTCGGCACCATTTTATTTGTTGTCGAGTTAGGTTACTTGCACGTAATTTGAGTTTTGATCGTGTTAGTATTGTTTTAGATGTTTTTATAACAAATAAAGCAATGGATGACAATAATAATAATGCAATGACAGTTGTCAATTAGTTCATCTTGATTCTCGTCCTTAGAAGTTAGAAGATCAACAAGACACTCAGTAGCCAAACTTTTACACAACTTCCATTTTTCACTCAATTTAGGCATGTTGTAATAAATTACTTTAATCAAAACTTAGATGGAAACAATAACATGAAATTTTGGAAGAAATGGTTATAAAACAATTTGCTCAAATAATCCGCTATGAGCTCTTATGCATTTAACATTTAACATGACTTTAAATAGGGCTGATCACAATCCTATACTTATAACATTTTACATTTAACGCATCATGAATACCCCTATTGGTAATATAGCGAGTGCGGTGCATTTAACACAGTGCCACTAACTCCAACGACTTGGATTCGAATCCAGCTGGGCAAAAACATTATTAACTATATTTAAAGACTAATGATTTGTAATTGAAAATAAAATCTACGAAACAAGTCTACAAGACTATTTTTACACTGATTCACACTTTTCTTCACATTTGGGCCTAGACACCTAAGAACTGTTTTGCAAATATAAGTGTGTTAAATGAAATGGTAAATATTATAAACATTAAATGCATGATTAATAAAATATTAATCGTTTAATAAACGAGATCATCTCCATACATTCGGATTAGAGAATATAGGACAAAATGTTTTGTTTAATGTGTACTACTTAGAATGCGAGTATACAAAACAATTGTTTGAGGATAGTGATGTTTTAGTGATTCAGGGTAATAAAGGCTATGACAAAATATATTTTGAATGTTTTAATAGAGGTGTAGGATTGAATATATAAAAGAGCCTGAGAGGAAGGAAATACCCCTGACAAATATTATCAAATAAAATAATTGAATAGCAGCAATTTAAATGGCGTAATGGATTATATCTTGTGATATGGAACGAATCATTAAATAATGAATATCATTAAAATAATATCTGAACTAATTGGTGAACGTTTAGACTGATTTATCAATGCTTGCATTGAGTTATGTTTAATATTTTCGATTTCGGTTTTGATAGAGGGCATACATCTATTTTTAGTCTATTTTTAGGAATTTTATATTTAGAAGGATCGATTATATAAAGGAAATGGTTCCGGCCTGGCTAATTACTTAGAGACTTATGTAACACTGAGAGGAGTGGTTGAGAGTAGCCACCGTTGGCAATCTAAAGCACATCAAACGCAGGCATATATTAGCATATTAGCGGCCGTGAGAGAAAGGAGATGGCTCTGGTGAGCGGCCTGCCCGCCTAACGAGGCGTTTGCTTGGTTATTAGTTGTGCAAGAGCTTAGAGGATCCAGGACGTCCTTGGTGTTGCGCAAGCTGATAGCCTCGGTACCATCCTAAATCTTATGTATCTCTTAAGTTCCTTCACTGTACTGAAGTATATGTACTAAGATATTGTATATGTTTTTACTTCAGCAACTATTTTAGGTAATTGTGATCAGGCGAAATTAAGTTTTCCTTCCTTTTAGATAAGTATTTTGGTTTCTCAAAGATAAACTAAAAGAAGTGAAAACCTCCAAAATAACCTAGATGATTATGGAAGAACATCCACGAGTTAATAGAAAGAGAGTGTTGAGGGTTCTTAGAATAACAAACTTCATCCTAATCCAGGGGTGGCCAACTTTTATGTACATAAGATCTAAAGTTTATCTTATGAGTGTGACGCGATCGACTTGTCATAGGCATAGTGTAAGGGTGAAGAAGAGGGTGTGAAGTCCACCCTATGTTTATAAACTGTGATAGAGTATCAGGTGCATTCCAGCGAGGTGTATATATATAAGTAATATATCTGCTCAAAACTATTTTTTTATGTTTTAAACCATTAAATTCTTCCAGAATCCAATCCTTACAGTCCAAAATCCTTAATGCTCCTTACTTTGCCACAAATCAAGTCATCCATCAGGACCTCAATGTTCCATATGTTGCCGATTTGGCCAGAACCAGATACCGTTCCTTCCATAATAAACTTCTCAACCACCCAAATCCACTTGTTTCTAACCTGGCTTCTCCTTCATTACCTAATAATCCTCCTAGGCGTCTGAAATGAAGATGGCCTCGAGATCTTCTTCTCTAGAAATGTTATTGGAGTTCTATCAGTGGGTAGATTCTCCACATGTTTTTATCATGTCACTATGTCACCTACAGCAAATTTACTTGTTGTATATATGTGTATACAGTTGTAAATATCAATAAATAAATTATTAAAAAAAAAAAAAAATTTAAATCACTTATTAAGTTTCCATATAGGCTCATGAAAAAATAAATGTCCAGACCCAACTTTTGATAGCAGTATTCCGTACATGCGTTACCTAAAATGACGATTTTCCGATACTTTTTCAAGATAGATTTTTACTAACTTAAAATACAATTTAATTTTTTTATCAACATCAATGTTGACAATCAAGTTATACTATTAAGCCACACAGTATGGCTGATATTTTGATTTCAATATTTCACTTTCGGGTTTTTTTTTTGTGCCAGGAAAATGTATCATGAAAGAATACTATGAATTTCCTTTTGCTAACCCATCAATAGCTCGCTGAGTACACATCGTACTGAAGTACAGAAATAGGGCTTATCTACCAACAAAGAACAACAAAATTAATTATTTAAAGGAAAATTAAAAGAACATGGATAATTAATAACTGTTGATCTATATGAAATATGCCTAACACTATTGATATGTCTTCTACAATGTCCATCGTACACGGAATTCTACCCCAGACATTGTGTACGATCGACCCAAATTGGCTTCGCGATCGACTTATTGGTCATTCATACTCTAATAGAACCCTTTCCAAGTATTTAGCTGCTAAATTAATTGAAATTCAGATGATTTTAATAAGAGAATAGTTCTAATAATTAAATAGCTCTTTTACAACAAATTATTAATACTTCCTTGATTAATGATAAATATATATAGGGCTGGTTTTTTTTATTTTGTTGCCACTTTTCAATCTTGTTTTTCCCCTGATGAATAAAGTATGCGTTTTCCAACTTTTGAATTTTTAAAAAAAATGAAATCCCTTAAATATATTATCATAGATATTTCTCCTGGAATTGAGTTTGAGTAAACTTGTACAAATGAGGGACTGAGAAAAATATGTAGTGAGGGTTTAGCTAGACAATGGGAAGCTAGGAAATTAAATAGTTAAATAGCTATTTGAGTAACAAATATTTATAAAAAAAAATGTTTTTGTTAGTCAAAACCTATAAACGAACAATAGACGCGAAGAATAAATAAGAAGAAATAATAAAATATTGGTAGAATATAGAAATATAAAAAGAAATAATATAGTATAATTTAAATTATATTACCTGTTGAAAAAAATTTAAAAAATTTAAAATTTATAAGAATGACTCAAACACACTTGTTTGAATACGTACACATAATAATTGTTCTATGTCGCCAATATGTTGTATCCCTTGGTAGTAGAGACCTGCGCTAGTCGTGCTACTTAGTATGTGCGACCAGCGTGGGAGAGCCAGCCGATAACGATGCTAAGCCCTGCAATTTATGCTGTGCTTTACTTTAACCTCCATTTTTAGCCCTTTAAGGGTCCCTCTAAACCATACTTAGTGCTTAACCTTAACGCGTTAGCTTTCTCTTCTGTATTTTTTTTCTTTTTATCAATTAGTAGTGTATTTTTGTTTTGCTGTTGTCAGAATGTTCTATAAGTCTTTAGCAAAATTTAAAGGGGATGAAATTGGATCTTAAAACTACAAAAAAAAAGTTCCGAAACACCTCAGAAAGGAAGAAAATTAATATTTTTCTATTTAAGTATATAGTTTCATATTGAATATGTATCTATAACTAAAAAAAAAAAGATTTGTTTTATACATGTAATTCCATATTGGAGCATAGTACTAGGACATAATATTAAACCATTTTTTCATAAAAATATGTTTGTAATTTCAATTATTTTTATTTATAGAGAAATCAGTGATAGAATTCCATATCACTTTTTTCCAAATTAGCTTCGCTATCGACTTGTTGGCCATTCCTAATCTGATAGAACCCTTTCCAAGTATTTAGCTGCTAAATTAATTGAAATTCACATGATTTTAATAAGAGAATATTTCTAATAATTAAATTGCTCTTTTACAACAAAGAATTGATACTTCCTTGATTAATGATAAATATATATACGGCTGGTTTTTTATTTTGTTGCGACTTTTTAATCTTTTTTTCCCTGATGAATAAAGTATGCGTTTTCCAACTTTTGAATTTTTAAAAATAATGTCGATATGACTTTTATGAAATCCCTTGAATATATTATCATAGATTATTACTCCTGGAATTGAGTTTAAGCAAACTTGTAAAAATGAGGGACAGAGGAAAATACGTAGTGAGAGTTTAGCTAGACAATGGAAAGCTAAGAAATTAAATAGTTAAATAGCTATTTCAGTAACAAATATTTATAAAAAAATGTTTTTGTTAGTTAAAACCTATAAATCAACAATAGGCGCATAATAAAAGATTGTTCTGTTGTCAGAATGTTCTATAAGTCTTAAGCAAAATTTTAGGGGATGAAATTAGACCTTAAAACTACAAAAAAGTTCCGAAACACCTCAGAAAGGAAGAAAATTAATATTTTTCTATTTAAGTATATAGTTTCATATTGAATATGTATCTATAACTAAAAAA
>NW_027116513.1:183517-184656 GCF_000696795.3 Halyomorpha halys | reverse complement strand
AAAAAAAAAAAGATTTGTTTTATACATGTAATTCCATATTGGAGCATAGTACTAGGACATAATATTAAACCATTTTTTCTTAAAAATATGTTTGTAATTTCATTTATTTTTATTTATAGAAATTTTTTTATGCCTACATTAAATATTTTATTTTAATTTTTTTTTTTATTAGCAAGAAGTTTATTTTTGTCATTTGTAATTATTTGGGCTGAAATCAGTGATAAGATTCCATATCACTTTTTTCTTTTACAAAACTGGAGACGGATCTCAAGTTATTCTTTAACAGACCTCAACTTATTTAATATGGACATAAAGCTTAGTGAACAAGAAAGATTTTCTAATAGTAAAAAATCTGCAGTCCAGCTAGAGGGAAAAAAAACCTAGATTTGATGAAAAACAAAACTTGGCGTTTCACAGACTCTTTGAAAGCCCCTTTCAAATGGTTTTAATAAAGATAACTTCTGCTAATCTTTAAATTACATATTGTCTAATTTACTATTCTAAAATTTAGAATTAATCAACTTAAATATTTTTTGTTCAGCAAAAACGTGAAATCTCCTTTTAACTCCTTAAATTTTGAATAAACTTAGGGAGTAACCAGTATACAGGATCATCCCCCTCCCCCTAATCTTTACAATGTTCCGAATTCTTATATTATTTTCTCTGAATAAATATAGATTATATTTATATTTTATACTAAAAAAAAAAAATATTTATATTTGATAAAGCAAAGAAGAATGGTCACTTTTTTGATCCAACCCATGCTAAAAACGGAAATTAAACTGCTAACAATTTTCCACAGACTTGCATGCAAACGTTGCAATAAAAACAACCCTGAACAACAAAGTCATCTCTGAATTAAATTTTCTGTAAGAATCCACAATCAATATTGAGGCTTAATCATATTGTCATATTTATATTTTAGGTATTCGGTTGTGGAATATGGTAGCTTAAATTTATTGTTTTTATTTATTTTTTTATTATAATTTTTTTTTTGCATGAGCGAATTCTCTTTAATGCTGAATTCATGTTTAAAAGAATGATTTTATTAAGTATTTTTTAAGCCTGGTTTGACATAAAACATGATAATTAACAAACATTTTAATTTTTTTTTTGATAGATTTATTAATTGATAGATA
>NW_027116513.1:175036-183427 GCF_000696795.3 Halyomorpha halys | reverse complement strand
AGTAAAAATACTATAAAAAAAACTCTCTTAAAATATATACAAACAAAAGAATAGACAAGATGAACATAATCAAACTATCTGTATGAAAAATAAATAAATAAAATAACATAATGATAAAATAATATATACAATAGTTTAATATTGTATTGGTTTTCGGTTTTTTTACTTCCCTAGTTTTAAAAGAAGATTTCTTATTTATAGTGTCATGTTATAGTCACATTTTTATAATTTTAATTATATTTCGGTTTTGATAACAATCCTTATATAATGTCTTTACTTTTATAGGTAGTCATCAATAAAATTATAGAAACAGTTGTGCTAGTGGTAACCTACGCTGCTTTTGCATCGGGCATAGAATATAAACTTGTTTTCTATGAACACAACGTGGTTTTAATTGGTATTCTAGAACAATAGATGCTGGCTGCTAGATCGTTTTGCCGGCATTTAGCTGTGGTGTGCAATTGTTATTTCAAATGGCAGACATTTCTAACGAACCTTTGTGTTTTTTTACATCAATTAACTTTTAACCCGTTATTTTTATTTAGCTGTTTCTAACGGGTATTTAGATGTTATTTATTAGTTTTATCTTATCTATAGTGGCTTATAGAATATGATTGATGGGTCGAAGCTAATTTATGTTATATTTATTATATCCTTGATGTGTTGTAATTGCAGGATTAAAATAAATCCCAACAATTCCCATCAAATCACTTTTACCCCCATCGCAAACCTACCGATTGATCTATAGTATCCTTTGATAATGTTGATCTTACCCCTGTCGAACAGATCCGCTAACTTGGACTACATCTGGACAAACCACTAACCTGGAATCCTCACACAAAACTGAAAAGACAGGAAACTGCACGTTGATTCCGACTGTTACAGCATTTACTGGACAAACGGTCTAAACTTCCAATCCATCAGAAAAGACTGATCTATATGACTGTAATAAAGCCAATCTGGACATACGGAGTTGAGCTTTGGGGTTCCACTATAACTTCAATTCCTTACAATCCAAAATCCTTCGTAAAATCCGCAATGCTCCTTACTTTGTCACAAATAAAATCATACATAAAGACCTTAATGTTCCCTATGTAACCGATCCAGCCCGAACCAGATATCATTTCTCCCATTATAAACTTCCCAACCACCCAAACCCACTCTCCGAGGCGCCTGAAAAGAACATGGCCACGAAACCTCCTAATGTAAACACGTCGTTTGAGTACTACCAATGGGTAGTAACACCTGTATCACTCCATTATAAACATACATCAAGCTTACTGAATGTATTATTCTGTACAGTTGTAAATTTCAATAAAGATATATAAAAAGTTGGAAGAAGATTGTTGACCTTATGAAATAAATTGCAGAAAGATAGTCCGGGCTGGCGGTCAATATTTTGAAACTTTGGTTTAGAATAAACAGTTTTTTATACTATTAATGACCGCCACGCGGACTATTTTGCTACAATAAAAAAAAAAATTACTTAATAACTATGTTGACTTAAAAACAGTATCAGAAACGGAAAAATGCGTGGATCTAACTCGTGTTAGAACGGATCTTTTATTTATGTGGTTTTCCTCACTCTCCACTACCATAATTCACTTTCTATGTTATGTATTATTTTTTCTAAAATTATAGACTTTTAAATATAATTATTTTGTTATAGATTTTATACTTTGCCAATTCGCGTTATTGTTCTCTTTTTCAGTTGTTCTCAGTTGGATTAATCCCTTTATTCCTCTAAAGGCTACTCCACTTTCACAATGGTTGGTTTAATGGAAGCTACTTGCATCAATTTTATGGCCTCAATGGAGGATTTATGGGTTTCCATCCTATAAGACATCGATTGCGGATAGTGCGTCGGTGGTAACCGTTATTAATGTTCAATATCCGCTATCTGTTTATTTATCTTCTTTTAAATTGTTTATCTTTGTCTTTTATTTAATAATTTATTTTATACTTCTAATAAAAATTAATGTAGTTGCATCCAATTTGTCGTATTTGGTATATAAAATCGTCCTTTTGATAATATAAAAATTTTATGTTGACCGGTTGATTTTCTTTACAAGTCAAGATGTTTCTGACTTTTATTTTACAAAACTATGCTACATATCATGAATTTATACATTTGTACGTGATGGAAGAAAATGGAATTAATCAACTAAATTTTTGTATGTAGACCTCTTCAGTCATTTGACACTTATAATAAAAATAATGTTAAGGCCATACTTATCGACTGCATTTATTATGTAATTAAAATAGATTTTTTAAAACTAGGAATAGTATTTTTATTTTTTGTTATATCCCCTAACGCTACTCGCTACTTTGTCCGACTAAAACGTGATGAAGGTGGTGGCTAATAGGGCAACAGTTAGAGAAGATTGCGAGTGTCGTGGAGGAATGTCAGCGATTTCTCGACGCCTCCGAGTTCATTTCTTCAATTGCTTTCGGCAAGTATTTTAGCCGATGCTCTTTAAGACTGTTCTTCTCTCCCTCGATCTGTTACGGTATCGATTCATGGCATACCATCATCGATATTAATTCAAATCAATAATGAAAGAATTATTCTAGTATTTAACATTTTTTATTTTCACTTATTATTTGTCAAGTATGTATTAAGGGGAGGTAATCGTAAAAAAAATTATCCGGGTTTTGTGGTATGAATTCTTCTTAAAAACCTGTTTTCTTTCAGAGGCCGTAAAATAATTATTCCAACCCTTTGGAAATTATGTTAAGAACGCTGGAGAAGAACAAGAGAAGGTTAAGAAATCACTAATGCCTCCAAACTACCCAACCCGCAATTATTATCACGCACTGACAATAAAATCGAAATTCCAAAAATTGTGGAAATCAGATTATTAACATTTACTATGGGGCAGGTTGTGTAATATACGATTGGAAAGCCAAATATTTTATTTAAAAAACAAAACGAATAAAATCCTAGAAGTTGATGAAAAAAATTAAAACTTAATGTTTTAGTGTTTCTATGGTTGTTTTGACAAACGTCAGTTTTAGCATTCACTCACTTAGATATTTGAATGTATAGATTTTCTTTTTCTTTCATATTTCCTTATAATTCACTCCTACCTCACTGATAAAACCTTTAAAGTAAATCATAACCTAGCCTACTCATCTCTCTTTTCTCAGTCTGCAGGTGTTCCTCAAGGTAGTATTTTAGGTAGCTGACATCCCAACCCACCCTAACACAGTCCTAACAACATACGCTGATGTCGTAAACAACGACCCAACTAATGCATCACAAACACTACAGACACACATAACATCTATTGAAGAATGGTGCCAAAACTGGAGAATCAAAATAAATCCTGATAAATCCCATCAGATCACCTTTACTCTCCGTCGTAAACCTCTGCCCTCCTGTCCTACAGTATCCTTTCGAAATACTCCACTAACGCCTGTTGAACAGATTCGATACTTCCGAATTACTACTTGAATAGATCCCGATTGCTACAACACATACTTGACAAACGCTCTAAATTTCCCATTCGATACAAAAAATTAGTATACGCTACGATAAGCAGACCAATTTGGACATATGGAATTGAGCTATGGGGCTCCATCAAACCATCAAATTCCTCTCGCATCCAATCCTTACAATCCAAAATCCTACGTAATATCCTTGATGCACCTTATTACGTTACAAATAAACTCATTCACAAAGACCTTAACATCCCATTCGTTGCAGAATTGGTCCAAAACAGATATGCGTCTTTTCATTCCAAACTCCTTAACCATCCTAACCCATTAATTCTTAATCTTTCAACCTAAACAATCCCTGATAATCCTCCAAGGCGTCTGAAAAGAAGATGGCCACGGGACCTTCTATTTTAAATTAGTGTTTGAAGTACCACCGATGGGTTGTTCCTCCCCAAGATTTTCAAGTGTATATGAAACATACAACATATTTACTTATTGTATTATTTTGTACAGTTGTAAATTACATTAAATAAGTAAAAATAAAAAAATTTTCTTTCTTTATTATTTATATAGGAAGGAAAAAGATTGAGATAACTTAAGTATTCCAGAAATTAATTAATCCACTCGACGTAGTGTGAAATAGGAACGTTGTGCGTGCGCACAGATTTTAAATTGTTTTGGACTCATTAATAATTTATTGTTTTCTTCTTTTATCCTCAAGACCCGGGAGGTGGCAAAGCACTGACCCCTTGGTCGAATTCCTCGCCGAGGGAAGGGCTTCGGGCTCTGCAGCCTGAAGTCATCTCACCTTTTATCCCCCAGTGGAGCAGCCCTCCCCGTTCTGTGTAACCCCCGGCCAGCGGCTCCTGGGCCAATATTGTAACCCCCGCCTTCAGCGGACCCAGCCCAACCCTTTATAATGCCATATGGATATGGCAAAGGAAGTTATTTTTGTATACTATATTTTGTAACTATATCGTTATATAGTTAATGTTATTTATAATAAGGAGGCAAGGAAAAACAAATTTATGCTCTTGTTAAAATAATTAAAATTTAAGAGACTATTAAAGAAATATATTGTATGATATATTGATGTTATATTCGTTTTAAATTGTTAGAATTTTTTTTTTTTACTTGTGATTACAGGACTCAATTACACTCCTATTCTCTTTTCAAAAGGATAGCTTGTTAAAAGAGCTGATTTTCATAACAAAAAGAACAATAAATAAAGCTATTGGCCACGATCGAGGAATTGTTTAAGAGCTTTAATAGGAATAGAGCAATTAGTGATGAAGGTTCTTTCCAACCAAAACGTTCCTTCAATTGTTGCGGATCTCGAGTCGTGACAGGTGCTCATGTGTAATAAGCATTTAAAGCACTAGCAAGGATACTTGAATTTGCATATCATCACGAACTTTATCAAGCAACTTCAGCCAATCAACCGCCTCCCGCTTCCTAGTAGAAGGATATGCTGTGCTGGCAACTTATCTCCTTCAGTTGATCAACTTAGACTTACTTGAATATATTACAAATAATATATCCCTATAAATATGGAACTTACACTTACATATATACGAATAATTTAATCATTTTCAGATTAATTTCAACTTAAAGGGGATGAAACTTGAGTTGATCACGACTTTTGTAATTTCTTTTTAAATTGTTCTAGACGTTGCCCTAATGATTATTCTAAGATTTGTCTGGATTAAAACATAACTCTGTCTAAAATTTTTGAATTGAAAATTTAAACTGTAACGGCAATTAACATTATGGTACAAACAACTCAATCTTATTAATGACGGATTAAAAAGGCTTTATTTATTAATAAGAAATTTTGTGAGCAATTATTATAATGAAAAAAAATTATTCTTTTGCTATAAAAATTCGTATTTTAGTGTTACTCGAGGTAAGTATTACGAATATTATCTTAATTGCTATTTATCTTAAAATTCATTAGTTTAACAAAAGATAAGGTCATAAAGCCATAATGCAGTCAGGAGAGATCGGGTTTTCTGTTTGAATCAGATATTTGTATTTTTTACTATTTTCTTCTTTAGTTATTCATAATATTTTTAAATAAACAAAATGATAAATATGTATAGATAATAAACATAAATATACTTTCATTGCCTGAAGGGCATTTTAAGGTAGTTTGTGGGATCCGCTGTGTGCAGGGGAACACTGTGCCGCCTACTCGCCGTCTGCGTTATCACGAGTGGGAAGGAACCTCTTTATTAGTGATGAATGATTGAGTTTAGACTGAGTCTGAACCCTTTCCCTAGCCTAGCACGTCGACCAACGGGACAGGCTTTCAGCCCATCAAAGCATATAGCTACTTTAGAGGGAAATTCGTCAGTTCAACCTTCCAGACTATTTCAATGAGAGTAAGATTTATCTGTTAATAAAGACCATTTAATTATAATTGTAAGTTAAAGATCATTAGAGCTTTTTGAGAGAAAATCAAAAAAATAAAGTAAAAATAGAATTTATGTTTCAAACGAGACCATTCACACCGACTTTAGCATTCCGACTGTAACGGACCATATTCATATTACTTACAAACGGTTTCACAACAAACTACATGGATATTTGAATAAATTTATGCGACAAATGGCAACACATGACATCCTTGACGTAATTCGGCGTAGGCTGAAGATGAGTTGGATGAGTGACCTCCTAGTATAATCAAATAACTTACTTAACGTGTGGAGGATGCACCACTTTGTGCTGTCTCCCTCATGCCATACTTGAATAGTACTGCTCATTTGCTGATGGTAATCTAGATTTACAGGTGCTAATAAATAAATGAAATAGAATCTATATCATTGTACATCTGGTCGGTCGATCTCATTTAAAAAAATCTTTGTCTTATCCTAAACATATACTCGCCTTTATACCTGTAATTCAGTTCCGTACGCCTTATCGTGTTTGATCTCTTCACACCTTTATTGTCACGCCTTCTGCCAAACGTTTGTGGTCCCAGGGAGAGTCGTTCAAGGCTTCTTGCTATTATTTTCTTCTCAATTATGTTATATGGACCTCCAATCTGGAAATAAGCAATGCTTACGAACTCATACAGGAGACATATGATCTCCGTTTATCGCAAAATTACCTTTAGGACAGCAAGTGCTTTTCGAATTGTATCATATGAAGCTGTATGCGTGATAGCCAGAATGCTTCTTCTTGAAGAGATAAGTAGATATTACGAATGATGTTCTCACATTTTGAGAGAAGTGCGGGAAATAACTATCACTCTGTGGCAAAAACTATAGGGGGCTGCAGATTCGGGAAGGTGGACCAACAGATCGATACCCAATGTTGGTTCGTGGTATAGTCGCCATGTTGAGGTAGATTTTTATGACACCCAACTGGATGATTTAGTGCCTTCCATTACCGTTTTAAATTAGATAATAAAGCAGAATGCCTTGCTTACCCTGCAATCGAGGAAATGGTGGAGCACATATTCTTTGCTTGTATGCGCTTTGGAGAGGAAAGGATTGAACTGGAGAAATCATGTGGAGGGAATATTACTCCAGATAACTTGGTGATGCTACGCTCGGACCTACATTGAGAAACGGTGGAGGAATTCACCAGTTATCCTTAACAGGTTGAGAGTGGAAGAGAAGGTTAGAAGAAGTGACTAGCACGGAGAGAAGTAGAATCAACATAAGAGGAGGTACACAGCCATTTCCCTCCATGGAGTATTGCTTAACGGCAGTTACCTCTGACAGGGGTAGGGAGTTAAAATCTTTCACACGGATAGGTATGGTCCTAAGATTTCTACCGACCCTCGTAAAAAAACAAAACAACACACACAGACCATTTTGCGAGTTAGGGGACCTAAATGTGTTTCCCTCTAAAAACCGAATTTGAAATCTTGCACTATCGCAATACTTTCCTTCACTATTCTGTGTACTATTTACTTATTCCATATATATATTTTACCACTTCCTAAGTAAGGTTACGAAGCTACCATTGGATCTATTGAACGGCTTAGTCAAATCAAATTCCAAAAATTGAAGTCTGTAAAGAGATTAGATTGCGTATTGGCGAGTAATTTAAGAATGGTCCGATAAAACATTGCCTTTGAATAAGCTTCGAAATTAAGACAGTAGAGACACCGCGTGACAATAGACCCAATCCCTAGAGACAGGTTAATCCTCAGGTGTTAGAACTTGCCTTGATCCTCCCTCGTTACCTTCCTACCTGGCCTATTACCTAATCTGCTGATGGCGCACCAATCACACCGTTAAGTTTCATTACTTAGCAATTAGGCTTTGGATTAGTTAAAGACCGTATTCATTACCTCATCAGGGTCTAGACTGTGAGCCATTACCCAATCGGAAAAAGGACTAATAGAGTTCAACATTTTACAGCAGACTGTTATCAATTACAAAGTAAAATTCAAAATTAACTCAGAGTTACATGATTATCCCATTATTGTAAATTGCAACAACCATACTGCTATATAAAAGTAAAGAGTACGTTTGTTTAGACGCTCGCTTGGCTTAGATAAAAGATGCTTTGACCAACATAATTTTTTTTTTTTTTTAATTTTTATTGTAGTTTAGAAAGTTTTTTCGGTTTCAGTATTTTTTTCTTACCCTCCGATTTTATTTAAAAAAATACGTTCTTACCAAATACTTTCTCAGTCGTATGGTCAACTTGCTTCCACGCATGTGCAATTGCCATGACTACAACACGTATGCAAGTGTTACACTTTTTTTCACTACTTTATTATTAGATACACTTGTTAGCGCTTTCAATTGTTAGAACATTACAACCGCTCTACGTGCAGAAAATTTTTCTTTTAGCAAATTACTTTGAGTGTGTAGTAGATGTTGTTTTCTGCGCTTTCAATGGTTGCAAAAACTATAGCGCACTAGGTGTAGGCACTTTTTCTCTTGGTAAATTATAAACCCGGACTACGTTTTTTCTCTCACCAAACCG
>NW_027116513.1:165446-171541 GCF_000696795.3 Halyomorpha halys | reverse complement strand
ATATATTCATATTCCTTTGCATTTATAACTTAAAATTTCTATTTTATTTCCTTAAATATGTTATTTTTACTCAATTACCTATTTATAAATATTATTTTCTTCTTTTTTCATCACTTTAATTTTATTAATTTCATTCTGTACAATTATTTACTTTATGCCATTCTGTTTTAACATTGACTCTATGTTTTAATCCCCTTCTCTCTTTCCCTCCCTCACCCACTCTCTCTCTCCCCATATTTCAGTCATCTTATTTAAAACTCTTTTATATTGTAAATACTACTCCATAAAAGTATTAGTTGTTAATTTTTCGTAATGCTCTTTCTCTACATTATATTAATTATTATTACACTCAAAATCCATTTTTTAAGAAACATAAATTACTTTTAAAACTACATGAATTAATATATTGTTTCATTACTCTTTTGGAAAACTACTATTAATAATTTTATTATTATTAATTTTAAAATAAACAAAAATAATTTTTTTTATTTTTCGACTGAAAATCTAAATTAATTGTATAATACAATATTTTCTTGTAAAAAACTATTCAGTGGTTATAGTATGTCATTGAATTATAATAATTAACTATAATATCTGGTACAATAACGGTTTATATAGACAGATCTTAATCATAAATTGTAATGATATATATTTTTTATCAGTAGATTTCAACTTCTTTTCGGACGATGTCTATTAGAGCTCTCTTATAAAAGATAAAATAAATGGGGATATTTTCCAGAAGCAATTACTTTTCTATCTAATAGGATATAAACACTCCATTTCCTGGAAAACTCTTTCGATTGGATCGTACCAGAGGAAAATCTTATAAGATGTCTTTTCAAGGAGTTTTTCCAGGAAAACTTTAACGGTTTTTTCAAACTTCTACGAAGTGGACTTATTTCTTGCAAAGAAAAAAAAAATTGAACAGACTGGATTTGAAGTTTATATGAAATTGAAATTGAGGATTAGTAAAAAAGGTATGCACATTGTTATTTGACAGTTATGAAACTTGGACTATAATGAAACCTGGTTATGAAGTTCTATATTAACTTTAAGAGTTGATTAGTCTCTTAATATCGGGCGTATGAGTTTGGCCCCGGCCATGATTGCGTGCGCCAAGTTTTCATGTAATTAGTAGCGTTATTTTTAAATGAATTTACACTGTTCAGAGGAGTATTAAAAACGTTAATTTATATAATTAATATGCAATATTTGTAGTTTATTAAATTTTCTTTTGTAATTAATATTTAAAATAATCACACGTTGAGGACGTTACCCTCCAACCAGGTAGTTAGGGCGAGAACGTTGTGGGTTCGATTCCCTCGTGAGTCAGTCAATATTTGTTTCGCCACAAGCTCAGAAGTTACCGTACAAGAGACCAAGAGGAAAAAAAAGGCAGTTATCTCACTCCAATTTTTGATTTCTTTAATGCAAACTATGTATAATTACTAGTCAAAATTGACGAGTCTGTCAAGTATAGGTAGGGGGAATAAGAAATGGCGGCTGTTTAAAAGCGAAAAAAAAGTTTAATTTTTCATTCGAAGCTCTGTATCTTAAAAAGTAAGAACAACACAAGGAAACCTAAGAGAACGTCATCTAAAGATGAGCAAATTTGCTAAAATATGAGCCCTAAAAGAGATATTTACGTTAAATAGTTCTCGAGATATAAATTACTTTATAGAAAGTTAAATTTCCTTTATTTTGAGTGTTGGCAGACATATGTGTGTCTTAAGGATCTAGAGATATATTTTTTCAAAAATCCACCATTTTATAAGAACAATTAGAAATTGACATTTTGTGAGTTTATTTTGTCAAATATATAAACTACTAGTCCTACAAAGATAAACGTTATTAACTATTTTGTAGTAAATTTAACTAGCTTTAATTTGATCGCTGGCAGACATCTGTACGTAAAATGGTTTCTGAAATAGAGTTATAAACCAAATTTATTGTCCGAACAACGATAAATCAATTTATTTTAGCAAATATCATGAAAACTACTATTCCTACGAAGGTAAAGGTCATAAAGTTCTTTATAGGCCATTATACTAGCTTTAATTAGATTGCTAATAGACATCTGTACGTCACATAGTCACGAAGTCTACCAGCACTCAAATTAAAGCTAGTTAAACGTATTATGAATTAGTTTATGGCACTTATATTAGTAGGAGTTATCATAATATTTGCTAAAATAAATTGATTTATTGTCGTTCCTACAAAATGTGATGTTCAAAATGTATATTCATTTGCGAATATCATAAAACTAAAATACGTGTCATAAATTACGTTATAGTTAGTTAAATTTCAAAAACAACAACATTACAATGTAATGCTAACTAACAAAATTAACATTTTGAGAAATCATTTTGTCAAATTTCCTAAAAACTACAACTCCTACGAAAATAAACGTTATAACTTACTTTATAGTGCATTAAACCAGCATTATTTTGAGTGCTAATAGACATCTGAACATCAAATGATTTTTGGGGTATAGATTTCTCTTTTTGGTATGTATTTGAGAAATTTTTTTAGATACCTGAATATGGGGTGACAACCTCGAAACGTTATTATAAAATAAATTAATTAATTAATGATATAAAATAAATATTGGAAACAAGGAAGAGTGTTTTTTCATACATAAGTTCTAATCACTAACTAATGATTATTCAGTACATTTTTTATGAAATGTCGCTTTTTAAAAAGTTATATCTCGGGAACTATTGAACATAAATAGCTTTATTAAGCCTAATATTTTAGCAAATTTACTCTAATTTAAATAATGTCCTCTTAGGTTTTCTAATGTTATTGGTAGTGTTAAATATATAGAGCTCTAAATGAAAAATTAATTATTTTTTTTTAAGTTTTGAACCAGTTGCCATTTTGTGTTCTCCGTACCTATACTCTGCAAACTCATCAATTTAGACTAGTAATTATAGCTTTTATTGCAGTAATAAAAAATTATAGTGAAATAACTGCGTTTTTTTCTCCCCGTCACATGTACTAATGCCAGATTGCCGTGTTTTTTGCATTCATTGTTTTTAAGAAAAATACATAATTAATAATTTTGTAATAAATAATCTTACGTATTCATTTTTGCAAATAAATATTATACATATAACTTATTACAAACTCTTTTATATTGTAAATACTACTCCATAAAAGTATTAGTTGTTAATTTTTCGTAATGCTCATATATTATATAAAAGCCGCGGACATTTCACTGATTTTAATTTAATACATCTACTTTAATAACTGATTTTTGAATTTTCAATTTTACTCTAGGAACATATTCGTGCTTATAAATTAACAATCAAAATTCCTTAAAACATAAGTATCTTTTGATCCTTATCTCTCATCTTTCTTTACATTTCTCCGACGTTTCGATCCTGAGACCACTATCGGACACCTAAAATATTATCTACTTACAATTCACTCAACACTGTCTGCTAACATTATTATTATTATATGGGCAACAGACCATATCAGGAAATACAGCGCACGTTTCTTGACGTGTTTTTTTCGTTACTCCCACACCTGTTCTTTTGTGAGTGCCACTCATTGACTAACCGGCCTCACAAAAGTCCGGGGGAAGGTTGTGAGTGAGTTTAGACTTATTTTGTGCTTGAAAAAAGCCCGGGTGGGACCAGGATTTGATCTGACAACCTTTAGTAAACTGGCGCGTTGCCACGCTGCCTGCTAGATACCTTAGAATTAATTTGTCGAATATCTTCTTGCTATTGCAAGCAGTTTGCCCAGATCAGTTATCTTAAAAACAAATATGTTTATCAGTTATTATCACTCAGTTCCTTACATCACTCTTATACAATCCTTACAATCCAAAATCCTTAATGCCCCTTACTTTGTCACTAATTAAGTTATCCATGACGACCTCAAGTTCGATATGCTTTCATGAGCATCTTCCTAACCACTCAAATACACTTGTTTCTTACCTGGCTTCTCCCATATTACCTGATAATCATGAAAAGAAGATGGCCTCGTGATCTTTTCTTCTAGAAATTGGAGTTCTATCAATGGATAGATTCTCCACATGTCCGTATCATGCCATTCTATA
This sequence comes from Halyomorpha halys, assembly GCF_000696795.3. Classification (NCBI taxonomy): domain Eukaryota; kingdom Metazoa; phylum Arthropoda; class Insecta; order Hemiptera; family Pentatomidae; genus Halyomorpha; species Halyomorpha halys. The sequence goes on along the minus strand of NW_027116513.1, from coordinate 167,469 downwards.
ACTATTATCCAATTTACTTTTTTTATATATTTTTAATACAGTTGGAAGTGTCAATAAATAAATTAATAAAAAAAAAGTTTAAATAGCTTCTAAAGTAATGCGAATACAGTTGTAGTTTTACTAATACCTCATTATTTTATTTTTTAAATATTTAAAATTAAAGTATATTTTTAAAAATATTTTTGATAGTTGGGGTTGTTGAGTTATTGTAAATTTGCTTTCAAATGCAATATAAAATAAAGTATTTGTTTCCTTCCCACTGAGGTTAATAATATTCTGACTTGAGGTATCGAAAACATATGCGAAAGGAAGAAAATAGGAAATTAGTTGCGATTATAGAGAATAAGTTTATTTATTTATTTTTATTATTAATTATCGGGTTTAATGAAATACAAGCTATACATCTTGATTTATCGGCCTGTTTATCCTCCATCGTTTATTAATTAATTATTATTACGAGATATCAGATAAATTATACTCCAGGCTTTCGTAACGGATGCCTGATTTAACTTATAAAGACAAACTTATCATCGTTAAAATATTGTACGGAAAGTTTGAAGAGGACTTGATCTAACGTTAAACTTTCTAATTCCTTACTTAGAGAGACCTAAGTAATTATGATTTGCCGGTTAACTGAGTAATGATGTTTTGTCTATTAACAAAACCTTGTTAAAGTTTATTCGCCAATAATGCCGAAATTGGGCTCGTTCTCAAAACGACTATTATTCGTCTGTGCTCCTTTGATTGTTCAAAATTAATTTTTCATTTGTTTGGAAGAGTGAGTGGACTCATTTTATTTGTATTTTCATACAAAAGACTATAATTACATTACTTATCTCAATTTATTACTTTATCACAATGTATTTTATTATACTTACTAAACTGTCTTTTTTTATAAAAGAAATAAGAAAAAAAATCTCAACCCGGTGGTAAAGGACCCCATATCCATTTTTTAAAATATATATATTTTTTATCTATTTTGTGTTATAGCACATTTTTACTTTCATTTACCTGTGTACGAAGTATATAGTAAGGGGAAGCATTACTTTAGTGGAAAATTTCGGATTCCAGTTTACAACGAAAATACACGTTTTGGGGCCCACTTTGTCTATAAGTAAGTTTCGTAAAAATTGTGTGTGTGTTTTTGTCTTTGTGTGAACAGGCTAGGTCAATTGTGATAGTAATATCTATCCTTTGTCTGGGATGTGACAGCAACTGGTTCGATAAAAACGATCGACAGGAATTACACAGGATCGATTTTCTTAATAACGGCTCTAACTTTGATTATACTAGGTATATCAGTGTACTATCAAGCGATATTTAATATCAGGCAGATATTGTTATTATTGAAATAATTTAACAGGGCTCAAAAAGCCGGATTTTCGAAAACGCTTTCTGTGAAATACCTTAAATTTTGTTTATTTGGAATAAATTACCATCCCTTATTGTTTGAAGTAGTAAAAAGTATAAAAGAATTTGATGAACAACTTAAAGATGAAAAAGGAGAAATTGAGTCTCAGAGTTGGAATAAAAAAATAATAAGGCCTGTAGATCGCTTCCTTTATATTTATTATTTTATTACCGCCCTATTCTAAGGATGGTGGAGGGTCAAGTTTTCATTTTGTGGGACCGTCACAGAAATAAAGATCAAAAAGCCCGGATTCAAATCGGCGCCACTGCAGTCACGAGCCTGTCAAAGCTAGTGCGTTAACTTGCCCTATTGATTTTTCATATCAACAGTAAAATATAGACCTTTTGTTCAAAATTTCGAAAAATAAATTAATCAAAAAAATTAGAAAGAAAGAACAAGATAACAACCAAGGAATACAACGAAGAAAATATAAACAGAATGGTATAAAGTAAATAATTGTACAAAATGAAATTAATAAAATTAAAGTGGTGAAAGAATAGAGAATAAAATGCATATATAAGTAATTGAATAGGTAAGTAAAAATAACATATTTAAGGAAATAAAATAGAAATTTTATGTTATATAATGCAAATAAATATGAATATATTAGTT
>NW_027116513.1:130841-165396 GCF_000696795.3 Halyomorpha halys | reverse complement strand
ATATATTCATATTCCTTTGCATTTATAACTTAAAATTTCTATTTTATTTCCTTAAATATGTTATTTTTACTCAATTACCTATTTATAAATATTATTTTCTTCTTTTTTCATCACTTTAATTTTATTAATTTCATTCTGTACAATTATTTACTTTATGCCATTCTGTTTTAACATTGACTCTATGTTTTAATCCCCTTCTCTCTTTCCCTCCCTCACCCACTCTCTCTCTCCCCATATTTCAGTCATCTTATTTAAAACTCTTTTATATTGTAAATACTACTCCATAAAAGTATTAGTTGTTAATTTTTCGTAATGCTCTTTCTCTACATTATATTAATTATTATTACACTCAAAATCCATTTTTTAAGAAACATAAATTACTTTTAAAACTACATGAATTAATATATTGTTTCATTACTCTTTTGGAAAACTACTATTAATAATTTTATTATTATTAATTTTAAAATAAACAAAAATAATTTTTTTTATTTTTCGACTGAAAATCTAAATTAATTGTATAATACAATATTTTCTTGTAAAAAACTATTCAGTGGTTATAGTATGTCATTGAATTATAATAATTAACTATAATATCTGGTACAATAACGGTTTATATAGACAGATCTTAATCATAAATTGTAATGATATATATTTTTTATCAGTAGATTTCAACTTCTTTTCGGACGATGTCTATTAGAGCTCTCTTATAAAAGATAAAATAAATGGGGATATTTTCCAGAAGCAATTACTTTTCTATCTAATAGGATATAAACACTCCATTTCCTGGAAAACTCTTTCGATTGGATCGTACCAGAGGAAAATCTTATAAGATGTCTTTTCAAGGAGTTTTTCCAGGAAAACTTTAACGGTTTTTTCAAACTTCTACGAAGTGGACTTATTTCTTGCAAAGAAAAAAAAAATTGAACAGACTGGATTTGAAGTTTATATGAAATTGAAATTGAGGATTAGTAAAAAAGGTATGCACATTGTTATTTGACAGTTATGAAACTTGGACTATAATGAAACCTGGTTATGAAGTTCTATATTAACTTTAAGAGTTGATTAGTCTCTTAATATCGGGCGTATGAGTTTGGCCCCGGCCATGATTGCGTGCGCCAAGTTTTCATGTAATTAGTAGCGTTATTTTTAAATGAATTTACACTGTTCAGAGGAGTATTAAAAACGTTAATTTATATAATTAATATGCAATATTTGTAGTTTATTAAATTTTCTTTTGTAATTAATATTTAAAATAATCACACGTTGAGGACGTTACCCTCCAACCAGGTAGTTAGGGCGAGAACGTTGTGGGTTCGATTCCCTCGTGAGTCAGTCAATATTTGTTTCGCCACAAGCTCAGAAGTTACCGTACAAGAGACCAAGAGGAAAAAAAAGGCAGTTATCTCACTCCAATTTTTGATTTCTTTAATGCAAACTATGTATAATTACTAGTCAAAATTGACGAGTCTGTCAAGTATAGGTAGGGGGAATAAGAAATGGCGGCTGTTTAAAAGCGAAAAAAAAGTTTAATTTTTCATTCGAAGCTCTGTATCTTAAAAAGTAAGAACAACACAAGGAAACCTAAGAGAACGTCATTTAAAGATGAGCAAATTTGCTAAAATATGAGCCCTAAAAGAGATATTTACGTTAAATAGTTCTCGAGATATAAATTACTTTATAGAAAGTTAAATTTCCTTTATTTTGAGTGTTGGCAGACATATGTGTGTCTTAAGGATCTAGAGATATATTTTTTCAAAAATCCACCATTTTATAAGAACAATTAGAAATTGACATTTTGTGAGTTTATTTTGTCAAATATATAAACTACTAGTCCTACAAAGATAAACGTTATTAACTATTTTGTAGTAAATTTAACTAGCTTTAATTTGATCGCTGGCAGACATCTGTACGTAAAATGGTTTCTGAAATAGAGTTATAAACCAAATTTATTGTCCGAACAACGATAAATCAATTTATTTTAGCAAATATCATGAAAACTACTATTCCTACGAAGGTAAAGGTCATAAAGTTCTTTATAGGCCATTATACTAGCTTTAATTAGATTGCTAATAGACATCTGTACGTCACATAGTCACGAAGTCTACCAGCACTCAAATTAAAGCTAGTTAAACGTATTATGAATTAGTTTATGGCACTTATATTAGTAGGAGTTATCATAATATTTGCTAAAATAAATTGATTTATTGTCGTTCCTACAAAATGTGATGTTCAAAATGTATATTCATTTGCGAATATCATAAAACTAAAATACGTGTCATAAATTACGTTATAGTTAGTTAAATTTCAAAAACAACAACATTACAATGTAATGCTAACTAACAAAATTAACATTTTGAGAAATCATTTTGTCAAATTTCCTAAAAACTACAACTCCTACGAAAATAAACGTTATAACTTACTTTATAGTGCATTAAACCAGCATTATTTTGAGTGCTAATAGACATCTGAACATCAAATGATTTTTGGGGTATAGATTTCTCTTTTTGGTATGTATTTGAGAAATTTTTTTAGATACCTGAATATGGGGTGACAACCTCGAAACGTTATTATAAAATAAATTAATTAATTAATGATATAAAATAAATATTGGAAACAAGGAAGAGTGTTTTTTCATACATAAGTTCTAATCACTAACTAATGATTATTCAGTACATTTTTTATGAAATGTCGCTTTTTAAAAAGTTATATCTCGGGAACTATTGAACATAAATAGCTTTATTAAGCCTAATATTTTAGCAAATTTACTCTAATTTAAATAATGTCCTCTTAGGTTTTCTAATGTTATTGGTAGTGTTAAATATATAGAGCTCTAAATGAAAAATTAATTATTTTTTTTTAAGTTTTGAACCAGTTGCCATTTTGTGTTCTCCGTACCTATACTCTGCAAACTCATCAATTTAGACTAGTAATTATAGCTTTTATTGCAGTAATAAAAAATTATAGTGAAATAACTGCGTTTTTTTCTCCCCGTCACATGTACTAATGCCAGATTGCCGTGTTTTTTGCATTCATTGTTTTTAAGAAAAATACATAATTAATAATTTTGTAATAAATAATCTTACGTATTCATTTTTGCAAATAAATATTATACATATAACTTATTACAAAAAAAAAAAAAAAAAAATTGGCCCTTCAGAACCACGGTTAACTGAAACCTCGGTTAGTAGAGTTCCGGATAATGGGAGTTCTACTGTAAATACTTTAAAGTAGTAATTTTTTTTTTTTTGCCTTTAACTCGTTTACAGTGTTCCCTAGCGTACAATAGTATAAGAAATAATATTTAAAAAAAATTGTGTGGAATGATTACAATAACTATTAATTTGGTCAAGTAGTGTTCCATGAGCAGTTGTAAACAAATAAACAATTTTATTTTATTTTTTTTAATTTTACTCAAAACTGGGGTATAGTCCTATAATCGATTCCAAACTTGACACATTTTTTTTTTTTATTTCCGCTTGTAGATGCTACTAAAAAGAAGTTATAGTAAAACAAATAAACATTAAATTCTCCGTTGAATAAGTACTGTGAAGAAATGATTCGGTAAATTCGTCGAAAAATCTACTCTGATCATAGTTTGGGCTGCAATAGCTGGTCTGAAATGATATAAAATCCATTTGCAACCAGAACAAGTGGTTTATGATCATGGTATAACACTTGACCGAACCATAAGATTATGATACTCATTATCATACTCAAACCAAATTTAATGGTATTTAATTTATTTCACTATTCATCCTAAGATTTATAGAAAAAAAAAAATTCATTACATTATTAAATTAGCTAGTGATAGTTTTAGTACCGCCAAAAATGCGTTTCTGTTTTAATTTTGGTTGGATTTTTTTCAAATTATTCCCAGATGCTTGTTTTATGGGCTATATTTTAAAGATCGGCTCTCCTACTATTATTCGTTCCAGAACCTCCGGAAATAACCATTCATCAAACCTTTCTAAGGCCTTACAAAAGACTACCATTAATTTTTTTAAAAATTTTTGATCTAATGGCCAACTTCCAAAGATCAGCCATTATACTTGTGTGCTACGGTATTCGTATTCTCTCTCCCTATTCTGATAGAGAGTAATAAGAGCCAGTTAAGATATTAAAGGTATTACACAGTATAAGTAGTAAGTAAGTAATACATGTAATAAGTATTACACAGGTAATAATACAGTATTACGCCTCTTTGCCATTTTTCATTCAATAAAACTTTATTTTTAGTTATTAAGCTTCTTCTATGGCTTTTTATTTCAATTTTTTCATTTGTTATTTATTATGTTTAATTACCCCAGGAACGTATGAATGGAATTTTAAGAAGAAGATATTTTATCCCTATGGACAGAAATTGCAAAATACTAAATATTATTTCTCATCTATCCGTTGTAAGAGTTTTTTGATTAGTGTGAATCAATTTTACCTTAAAACTTTTTAAAATTTATTTATTAATATTTACAAGTATGACAAAATAAAATACATTAACGTTTTCTTCAGGTTATTGAAAAGTTCAAACATGACGATTCTTTATCACCTATCTTATTTAATCTAGCACCATATATTATTTTATAATTATGTTATTTTATTTATTTATTTTTCATACAGATAGTGTGATTATGTTCATCTTGTCTATTCTTCTGTTTGCATATATTTTAAGAGAGTTTTTTTATTATTATTTTTTTTATATATATTTTTTTTATTTAGTATGTATGAGATCATTCATCACTATTACCTATTGCCCTCAACTGTTTGGCAGATTGTAATATCTATCAATAAATAAATCTATCAAAAAAAAAAAAAAAAAAAGCTAGCACTAGAATACGTTATTAAAAATGTGATGTTTGCCAGAAAGGGGTTTAACTTTAGGGGATGAAATACCGGTGCTTGGGTATGCTGATTATTTAGTATTAATGGATGAGGGCAAGGAAACTATTAATACAAATACAACTGCATTAATAAACTCTAGTTAGGAACTAGTTCTCAAAATAAATTCAGATAAAACAAAATACATGGTTAGCAGTAGAAATAGGAGCGATTTCGGTGTTATAGATATAGCGGGAAATACATTCGAAAAGGTGCATAGTAAAGAAATTAATGAAGGAACAAAAATGCGATTAAAAACGGAAAATGGTTGTTATTTTTCAATCTAGAAAATGCTTAGCCCGTGCCTTCTCTCCAAAATGTTTAAGTTAGAATTTATAAAAATATTATACTTCCTACTGTCCTCAAAGGATGCGAAACGTGTCATCTTACACTAAGGGAAGAACAACTCCTTAAGGTTTTTGAAAATAAAGTATTATGTAAAATATTCGGATCTAAAAAACGATGAATTAACGGGATAATTTAGAACGTTAAATTGAGGGAATTGTACCCGGTAAATATAATGCAGGTTATTGCTTTGCGGCGATTAAGATGGGCATGTAAGGTTGTGGGACTTGTAATGAATGGATCCCTAAAATTTTAATGAACCCTGAACCGACGGATAAACGTCCAAAGGATAGATCGAAATATAGAGAATGTGTCAGTAGAATTGGGTTTTGAACCACTACTACCAACAACACTAGAAAACCTAAGAGAACATTATTTAGAGTAGAGTAAATTTGCTAAAATTGAACCCTAATAGTGCTATTTACGTTCAATAATTTTCGAGATATAGTTTTTTAAAAAGTACATTTGATTAAAAATGTTCTAAAAAATCAGAAGTAAGTTAATTTATTTTGATAAATCTACATCTTAAAAAACATAAGACGTACAGAAGTTTACCACCACTCAAATTAAAGCTAGTTAAACGTATTATAAATTATATGTATATATTGTTAAATTATATGTATTGATATATAAGAAGATGGTCAGGGTTGCGGTCAAAAAATTATTATAGTTATTATTATCATATTTCTGTATCTTTCTCTTTTCATTTTTCGTCATATCTTTATGACTACTTCCTGTATCAATACGCGACGTATTTGAAATAGAAATATAGCCGTTAAACGGGTAAAACGCTTCCGCTTCATTGTTGCCTTCTGTTCAACCGTTCGCTTTGAACAGGTAGGTTGTCCTGACTTGTTCTTTGCTCATTTATTATCATTTTAATATCCTAATTATTTTTTATTTATAATTATTCTTTCCAGACGTTTATTTATCTCTACTTTCTCCTTTTTTTTTGTTCTTCCCCGTATTGTTTTTGTCTTATGTACATCTCCTGTACTTTTTTAACAGTATATTTTACGTATTTAAAAAAAAAAAAATTACTCTTGCCATTGTTAATTATTTTTATCACTGTTTATTCAAGTTTATTTTATACTGATACTATTTTATGTCTTCCTTCCTTTTATTTATTTGTGATTTCTTATCACTTTATTTTTACATAATATTTATCCTAGCTTAAATTACCTTATTGTAGTAATATTCTCAGTTTTCTTTTTTTTTTTGGTATCTTTTTAGCCCTGACGAATCCCTGCAAAGTGGGGCGAAACGTCGGAAAATAAATAGTTGTAGACTATTTTTATTTCTCTTTTGACCGCGACCCTGACCATCTTCTTATGTATTGTAAATTAGTTTATGGCACTTATATTAGTAGGAGTTGTCATAATATTTGCTAAAATAAATTGATTTATAGTCGATCGTACAAAATTTGATGTTCAAAATGTACATTAATTTGCGAATATCATAACACTACCCAAACGAAAATACATGTCATAAATTACGTTATAGTTAGTTAAATTTCAAAAACAACAACAACATTACAGTGTAATGTTAACTAACAAAATGAACATTTTGATAATTTATTTTGTCAAATATCCTAAAAACTACTACTCCTACGAAAATAATGTTTTAGTAGAACTGGGTTTGGAAACACCCCTCCGACTGGACAGATGTATGTAGAGAACGATCTTTGGTATCGGCATCGAACCTTCGTTTTCACTAAGCCTTTAATATTCTAATTATTCTACAGATTATTGTTGTATAATTATGGAATTTGAAGCAGCTACTAAACAGTTCCATGCTAAAAGGTCCCGGGGCCATTGTCAAGACAAAGATGGCTCAGTGTTATCGGGAATAGATTGAAATGACAGATTACTAACTTGTGGGTTTGTGCAGGTATGAAGTTTGGAACTTAATCTGATGGGTGGACCCAACGGGGAATGCTATAAGCACGCACCTCCTAACGAACAAAAATTAATTTTTGTAATAATTTTATGTTACCTCCTCCATTTTTTTATTCTTGACAAAACAAGGCATGTTTCAGAATTAAATAAGTAGTGATTTTATCTTTCGGAAATCCGTCCACTTTAATGATTCGGGGAAAACAGTAGACTTTTATTTTTCCGATAATAATAATGTATACTTTTTGTGATAAATTTGATTTTTTGACAGTTTTTAATTAAATTTTAGCGTTATAGTTTTTTTTTTGTCTAATAAAAATACCACAAGAACTAGTGGTGGCATATTTCAAACAGATCTAAACTTTTACCAAGTTTAATGTGTCCTGAGAAATAATTCTTTATGAAATTTAAAAACTCATTCATTTCATTAGCTCTAAAGAGTCCAAGAGCCCATGATTGAAATAATCAAATTATTTCACCCAAATTTTCGATTACTTTTATGAAAACTATATGTAGGTAAGAGTTAATATTTATGATTCTATTAGCTGTAGTTAAAGGAAATAAAAAATGGCGAATATTTTAAAACGCTATAAAAAATTTCATTTTTCATCTGGCGCTCTATTTTTTTGTTATACTCTTAAACATTATATTAGTGTTTGTAGTTTCTAATAAAAAGTTTATAGAACAAAATTTGGGGTAGGATAAATTTCCCGAAATATACTTTTCTAAAAAGTAACATTTAATAACAAAATACCAAAAAATCGGTAGTTAGTGAATTTTTTTGGGGAATAGTACATCTCAGGAACCACTTGACTTACTCATGTCTCTCGGCACTCAAATTAAAGCTGGTTGAATATTCTATAAAGTACTTAATAAATCATTTTACTAAAGAAAATTTCACAAAATATTGATTAATCAACGTTTGGAAAACACTTTTTTTTTTAAACGAAAAATCACATCTCAGGAATTATTCAACGTAAAGAACCCAATTCAGGCTTTTAGGGATTTTTCTCAACTTTAAATTTGCCATGAAATTTTTTAGTGTTGTTTAATTTTTATGGATATGGAGCTCCGAATAAAAAATAAGCGAACATTTTAAATTTTTATCTGAAATAAAAATATTCACTTAAAGAAGCTTACGTCTTCTCAATATTTACTACTTAATGATATTAACTGTACATGTTGTATAGCACAGTTAAAATGAGAAATTACTAGAAACCCATTTAAAGCAATAAATAATAAAAAAAGGTATTAAATTCTTTTATAGATACATGTTTATAATTATTGTATAATTAAAGAATATTTCTTATTACTTAATTCATTATAATATTTATGTAATTAACTGATTAATTTTGTGTGAACGAAATAGTCGATTACATTAGAGGCGCTGTCAAAGATCTATTAGAGTTGGCCTCGGCTGATATCAAATGATTCCTTTCAGTTAATAGTCCTCAATGCTTAAATTAATTGAATTGGACCGATAAATCGATTTATTGACAAATATTAATCAAACATTCTTAATTAAACATTCTATCGTATATTTTTATTATCTTATTGAAGAATGGTAGTGTTATTAATTATACAAATTGTCTCAACCTTCTTTATTTAAACATAATTACATTTCCAACGTTTCTGCCGATACAACCATCATCAAAAACTATCTAATAAAATAACAACTTTTATTATAAGTTATTATTAGTATCAAAACGTTATATAGTTTGCAAACCTTAATTATAGTATAAAAGTTTCTCATTAATTTATAAAAATTGACAGGCCATTATGCCCAATATATAATATCTTATTATAATGATAATATCCTTCCTAATATCTTTGGAAACAAGTTTACATCTTCAAGAATTAAAAACCGAATAAAATTATTTGGAATGTTATATCAGTCTGATTCTCTACTAATTTCATTTTATGGAATTTATTGTTAATGTCATTACGAGGAAAAGGATCCAAATTGATCCAACAGCATTGATTTTACACTGAGAAAATAATCCTTTTAAAAGAAAAATACTTGAAGCCTTTTATATATCAGATCAATTAATTATACAGTTAATTTTAAGTCAGGCACGAGGAATTTAAACCAAAATTAAGCAGAAATTTTATGTAAAATAAATTTATATTTTTGTGTTATATGTAACTAAATTTTATACGATTTTTAATAACCTAAAAAATAACAGAATTGACAAAAATTAAGTGTGAAATCAAATAATAATACACCCAACCTGGTTCTTAAGCTAGGTTATGTAATGGTGTTGTGGTTAATTAACAATAGTAAAATACAAACAATTGTAATCGATAGAATTTATTAATAAATGCAATAGTGACAAACAAGTAAATTAAAACGTGGAATGGTGTAAATTTATTGAAATATGTTTTCCCTAATTGTTTGTGTTTTTTAGGTTCATTTTAATTATGTTAAATCGACTTGGGCATCATAGCCTGCAAATTTTAATAAATCAAATAATAATATATTAAAATTAAAGTATGTAAATTATAATTAATAATTTTTTAATACTGTTCATAATAAGTTATAATTAAAGCTGTTATTTTATTCGATAGTCATTGATGATGGACGGATCAGCCGAAACTTTGGACATGTAATTATGTTTTAATAAAGAAGGTTGAGACATTTGAATTATTTACAAAGGCTTCAAATATTTTTCTTTTAAAAGTTTTTATTTTTTCAGTGTAAAATCAATGCTGTTTCATTTGGATCCTTTCCCTTATAATGACAAATTGCATAAAATGAAATTAGTAGAGAATCAGACTGATATAAACATTCCAAACAATCTTAATAATTTTCTGTCTTGGTGATATTGTAAACCTGTTTCTAAAGATATTATCATTATAATCATATCATTATATTAAGGTATTATATATTGGGTATAATAGCTTGCAAATTTTTATAAATTAATGTGAAGCTGGTATACTAAAAGGTATGCAAACTATATAATGTTTTGATACTGTTCATAATAAGTTATAATAAAAGTTGTTATTTTATTAGATAGTCCTTGATGATGGCCGGATCGGCCGAAACGTTGGACATGTAATTATGTTTTAATAAAGGAGGTTGTGACAATTTGAATAATTCTATCCTATTCATTATATTTTTTTATCCAATTATTCAGTATACTATGTGTTAGTATATAATTTTAATACCTAACTGTAAACAAAAAAAAAAAAACACTGTATTTATAAAAAATTAAATACAACACATAGTATAGTGAATAGTTAGATAAAAAAAAAATGAATAGGATAGAATTATCCAAATTGTCACAACCTCCTTTATTAAAACATAATTACATGTCCAACGTTTCGGCCAATCCGGCCATCATATGTTGGACATGTAATTATGTTTTAATAAAGGAGGTTGTGACAATTTGGATAATTCTATCCTATTCATTATATTTTTTTATCCAATTATTCACTATACTATATGTTGTATTTAATTTTTTATAAATGCAATGTTTTTTTTTTTACAGTTAGGTATAAAAATTATACACGTTTTTCTTACTACTTATTAGAAAAGAGATAAAATAATATCAGTTCAGTTTTTTATTTACCTACCGCAAGATCGTTGTTAAATATTCATGATTAAGTAATTGAAGGTATAAGTGATGTCTGAAAGAAACGGAAAAGGGTTTCGTAAAGAATTTGGCAAGGAATTCAAAATGGAGGTTGGTAGAATAAGAAAAAAAACGCTGAAGGAAGCAAATATGTAAGGGATTGTACAAGGCCGGAGGTTGGGAACTTTTATTCAAGGGTTGGGCTGAGGGGAGCTGGGAAAGAAGATTAAAAATATAGGTTGTTCGGTTTTAGTTATTGGAAACTTCTGCCTATAAAATATTACACATTTATAAATTTTATATTTATATATATTTTTTTAATGAAGTACATAATTGTTTCTAAATACCTAATTTTTACGATAAAGCATTTGATGAAAAAAATAACTAGGAACGTTCCCAAAATATTTGTACACTAATTGATTGAACCTCAAGATTCTCAAAACGAATATATAATACAACAGTGTGTCAATTGAAATCGTTGGACAAAATATAATCAACGGTGGTTACGCGAAAATCGTTTTGTTCTTTACTGATTAATCAAATTTCACATTTATTCATTTTTTATTACTACTAAGAATAAAAGATAGTTAATTATTTCAGATAAACAAAATTAAACGTCTTTATAAGACGTTTTTTGAAGTGAAAATAAAATTTGGAAAATTGCGTTGAAATCAGATAAATAATAATAATCTATCCCTTTTTCATAAATCGTTCTAGAAGTTTTATTTTTTATTTTAAAGTAACAGTAACTGTTAAAAATTAAAAATTACAGTTATATTTGCTAATCAAAATTACTATTTCTTTTCATTTGTATTACAAAATACTACTTTTTATTCATATTTTAGTTTACTTATACATTTATGCCATACTAAATTAATTTCAGTTCTTATATGAGATTCATTTATAAAAGAAAGACGTTTAGCGGTGTAAAATAATATTATATATTTAATAAATGTTACGAATAATGATTTCCTAGTTTCTATCTTAAAATATTTTCATTTTTAAAACAGTTGAGAATGGTTATAAGAAGCACTGAAATATAATATACCGCGGCCTCACAAAGAACTCCCTAAGGAAAGAACACTCATAAAAATCCCCTTGTTAGGGGTTTATTGTAATGAAATTCTAGCAACTTACCCTCTTTTATTTCTTCCTTTTTTCTTTGTTTTTTTTTTTTTTTTTTGTTTTTTTATGATTACTTTTTTCAATTTCCTTGTATGCAAAGTATACAGAGCAAGGCCTTAAAAATCATACGTCTTATAATTAATCATATCTATTATAACTTTCAATTATGGGATTTAAATTGATATTCTGCAGATTTATATAACTTTTAATAATATCTTAGCGTAGTTGGTAACGAAATGGATGCATACATCTCTGTTTGCCCTTATTAAGTTCTGTAGGTTGGATTATTTACTTTGACTGTTCCATTAAAATGAAAAAGAAAAAAAAGGAAATCAAAAGGAATGAAGAATCATCTTGCTTGCAATATTTCACTTTTTTTATTACTTTAAAAAAAAAATAATTAAAAAAAGAAATCATGTCTTTACTTGGAATTTTATCATAGCCGGTTATAATTTTAATATCTGAGTAGTTTTATGCTTTATGTTTTCATCTATCTTAAAAATTAATTTACTGTAACGTTTTGAAATAGCTGTAATTTTTTATTTTCCCTAACTTAGCTGAATCATAAAAAATTAGGATGAAATAATTTTTTTTCTTTATACTGTGGATAATATGCCAGTGTCTGGTTGCTTAAATATCCAACACATTGTGGGTACAATATCATAAAATGTAATAGGATGAATATAAAGGAAGAAATGTGATGAAATAATATTGCAGTTGTTGTCGCAAATAGCTTTGAGAAGAAATAGAATGGGCAGGCAAGTTCTTGTCTTCAGTTGTCAAGATAAAGTCCCAGCTGACGTTGCTTACTGCGTAGGTAGTTCTCTGTTGAAGGAGAAAAACACTGTCCAAGTTTTGACGGAGATTAAATCAGTGAAAATGTTGGAGGGTTCCAAGGGATTCAACTTATTTCTATCTGAGACTGCAACAAATATTTAGGATCATTACATAGGATAGAAAAATTATTTTAAATGAACTAAGAGTTTAAACCATTTATCGTAACCTACAAAGTTATAAATATCGAGAGATTACTTTAAGAAAATAATACCAGTCAACAAAAATATGTTGTGCGTATGACAAAAATTTCACTTATAGTACAAGAGCCCTAGAGGAGAAGAAAGACAGGTATTTCACCCCAATTTTTGATTACTTAATTGAAAACTAGGTATAATTACTAGTCAAAATTGATGAGCCTGCCAAGTATACGTAGGGGGAATAAAATATGATGGCTTTTTCAAAAAGTTAAAAATAATTCATTCGGAACTCTATATCTTTAAAACTACCAACAAAACTAGAAAATCTAAAGGTGATAAAACTACCAAGTTTAATAAAAATCTTCAAAGCCGATTTTAATTGATCGATTTTAACGAAAAAGCCCTAAAGATGTTATTTTAGTTTCGTTTCAGATACACAGACCATTATGCCAGTTCAAGTTATTTGGACTTCAAGCAACTCAAAACGAGTATATCCGTCGAAAACTCAAATTCAAAATTTCTACGATCATAATAACTTCCTCTTACTTGTATATTCTATACATGTGAAAGTCAATGAAAACAATACATCAACAAAATGAAGGTTCTTCTGGGATTTTAACGAAAACGTTGCTGCTAAAATTTAATGATGATATTAAAATAAAAATTAAAATAAAACTGGCCAGGATTGAGTATAAGACAGGATTTATGAAAAAGAAAGATGAGCAAGGAATAAATAATTATATTTGCATGGCTCTTAAGTACCACGAATATGTAATATTGTTTAATTTAAATATTCCCCCGGACTAAAATTTCGGAGATATTATCCAAGTTAATTGTATGTTAATGGCATCGCTGGTTTGAATAAATGGACTGGATTTGAAGCGTTTAAAATAAATTAAGAAATAGGGATATAAGCCTCTAATGTAAGTGACAAATAATTACATGTGGATAAACCAAATAGTTGTACAAAAGAATTAATTGAATTAATTTTGACTATGGGTTACATGATATTAAATAAAATAATAGATCTTGTAGTTTACTTGATGGTTGATCTTTTTTACTTGAAGACTTGTTCTTCAATGATGTTCCCTTGCCTCTTTCATCCTGCCTTCCGTCTCTCTGTCTGTGTGGAGTGTGTGTTTATTTACTCATTGTTAATCCCAGCTAAAAATGATGCTGTTCACTTTTACTTCTTATATTTGGCACTAGTTGTCATCACGAATTTCTATTGAAATGTGAGGGGGCACCTTTCTCAAACAAATATATATATATTAAGTCTTAATCACATTTTGATCGTAGATCTGTTATTAGTAAATATTAAAGGTCATCAACTGCAGTGGTAAAAGTATGGATTTTCAGCTATTATTTTAGGATCATTAATGATTGCTGAGGTCAATTAACATAATCCCTATAAGTAGTATAACTATCATGTTGTATAATTTGTATGTTTTCCTTATCCCAACGACCGATAGAACTATCGATCAGTAATTACCGATGGTTTTACATAGGGGATGTGATAAGCAGTGGGCGGAAGAGGAAACAGCATGCTGTTTGTGTGAGTTCCGTCGGTAAACTCTGCTGATTGCTTCCGATATTCCTAATCCTTGATACATTACACCATTACCGATCGTACCAGAACATGCGCTCTTATTTCTCGATAAGAGGCAATTCACTTAAAATTTATCAAATAAGGAGGTTTGATACTGACATCAATAGTTTTCTATATACATATCCAGTGACGCCCATCCATATTCAATCATGACGTAATCTTCCCATTTACGCTTTGGTCTACCATTTGAATTATTGCATAAATTGAAATATAATATCCACAATGAAGGGAAGAACATGTGGTACATTAGTCCTCAAAGCAAACTAACATTTATAAAAAGAAATGTAAATCTTAGTACTCTTCTATTCGCAATACCTGGAGGTAAGGAACTCTTACCGGGCTAAAGTTTGGAGTTACAAGACTAAAAATATTCCAAATAAAAAGATGCCAAATTGTAATAGCGTCCTAACAATAGTCCACATATTATGTACGGTATCCGTTCTAGAGCCGTAGATTAACAGAAATAGTAATACCGATAGGTATTTCGTTTACAAAAGAAAATTTTATTTTAGGTGATATTTCGAATTTTTTTTTTTATTTTTAATAATTTATTTATTGCTATTTACAACTGTATACACATATATACAACAAGTAAATTTGCTGTAGGTGACATAATGACATGATAAAAACATGTGGAGAATCTACCCACTGATAGAACTCCAATAACATTTCTATAGGAGAAGATCTCGAGGCCATCTTCTTTTCAGACGCCTGGGAGGATTATTAGGTAATAAAGGAGAAGCCAGGTTTGAAAAAGTGGATTTGGGTGGTTGAGAAGTTTATTATGGAAGGAACGGTATCTGGTTCTGGCCAAATCGGCAACATATGGAACATTGAGGTCCTGATGGATGACTTGATTTGTGACAAAGTAAGGAGCATTAAGGATTTTACGAAGGATTTTATTTCGAATTTTAATCTTTTTTTTTTAGATCCTGTCCGAGAGATGACATATTGCTCTAGACGACTGGGGCTGGAGAAACCCAATGGAGCCAGACGTAGCCTACAATGAGCGGCAGAGCATGACAGTGTCCCGCTAGCTCGGCAAATATAATACCTCTGGAGGCCATAGTCACCTTCTGTACCGTTCTGACTTTTTTATTTGGCTCGTACCTGTCCCCGGTCCATTCATCACTGCGGCCAAATCGGAAAAAGAACAAGTTCCCGGGCGATTAACGAGTCAGGAAAAATTAGGCATTGAATATTTCACTTGTAGGTAGAATAGACAGAATGGTAAGATTATAATAAAGGAAAGAAAAATTAGAATTTAAAATGCTGGGATGAACTAGGGACGGAGGAGGATCTTCGCAAAGAATCACTCTTGAGTGATTCACTCAAACCAATCCTGATTCACCTGGAACTGGGCGATTCTCTAAACTCTAAATGAATCGGGGTTTTATTTGGGAAAAAATTAATTAGTCTAAGTAATTCTGAGCTTACAATATTTTGAAACAAATGATCAAGCTCGGTACAATATTGTTAAATATCTCATAATTTTTTATTTGTTTCAAACTTATCCGTATATTAATTTGAACCATATAGTACCCAGAACCATGTCGATATCATTTTCCCAGTTCGAAAAAAGAATTTTGTGTATTTGTTTTTTAATTTATTACCTCCTTTTTTTTTTTTTTTTTTTTTTTCCGAACCCTCTAAAAACAGAAATAAAATGTGAATTAGTAGTGCATTACTGTGCAAGAAAGAAAAGTAATTCGTGTTGTGTCTTACCTTTTACTACCTTTGGTATTTTAAGGTTACCTGTTATATTTAATTTTGCATATGTGTTATCCATTCAGGAGCTATTTTGAGTCCGGAGGTGAGGGGCCTCCTCGTGTTGTATCGCATATATGATAAAAAATAAAAATAAAGATAAATAAATAATAAAAATAATAAAGACAATAGATAATGGTGAAATGAAACAGTCTGAAATCAAAAGAAGTGTGAGGGAGGGGGTTGGGGTGCATCAGAAGATGGATCTATGAGGTGATGTTAATAGGGTTTTTGGGACCTTTCCTGCCCTGCCACCTCGCAGGAAGGGGGGATTATTACCTCCAAATGTATTTTCCCATTTTTGGTCAAAAGCGGTATAGTACATTAGCCGAGAAGAAAAAAAAGGCAGTTAGCTCACCCTAATTTTTGATTAATTTAATGAAAACTATGTATAATTAATAGTAAAAATTGATGAGTCTGCCAAGTATAGGTAGGGGGAATAAAAAATGGCGGCTGTTTCAAAACCTTAAAAAAACACTATTTTTTCATTCGGAGATCTATATCTTAAAAACTACTAACAACACTAAAAAAACCTAAGAGCTTAAATAATGTGCTATAAGAAGAGTAATTTTTTTGAAATATTAGCTCTAAAAGAGCTATTTACGTCCAATAGTTCTTGAGATATAGCTTTTTAAAAAGGAAAATTTCATAAAAATCTACTGCAAGATTAGTAGTTGGTTAATTTATTTTGAAAAATCTACATCTCAGGAACTATGTGACGTACAGATGTCCATTAGCACTCTAATTAAAGCTAGTTTAAGGAACTATAAAAAAGTTTATGGCTTATAGCTTAGTAGGAATAGTAGTTTTCTTGATATTTGCTAAAATAAATTGATTTATAGTTCGGACAATAAGATTGATTTATGCAAAACTTCATTTCAGAAACCATTGGACGTGGATGTCTGCCAGCGCTCAAATTAAAGCTAGTTAAATTCGCTATAAAATAGTTAATAATGTTTATCTTTGTAAGACTAGTAGTTTTTATGATATTTGATAAAATAAGCTCACAAAATGTTAATTTCTAGTTGTTCGTATAAAATGTTGGATTTTTGAACAAATATATTTCTAGATCCATAAGTCGCACATATGTCTGCCAACGCTCAAAATAAAGGAAATTTAACTTACTATAAAGTAGTTCATGACACTTATCTTCGTAGGGATAGTAGTTTTTATGATATTCACATATTAATATAAATTTGGCAAATAAAAATTTATCCGAACAACTATAAATCAATTTATATTAGCAAATTTCATGAAAACTATTACTCCTACGAAGATAAACATAATAAACTACTTTATAGCTCATTGAACTAGCTTTCATTTGAGTGCTAATAGACATCTTTACGTTAAATGGTTTTTGAGATATAGATTTTTCAAATTAAAGATCTTTCAGTACGTCCCATACAACATATTTATGAAATGTTGCTTTTTAAAAAGGTATATCTCGAGAACCATTTAACGTAAATAACTCTTTTAGGTCCCATATTTTAGGAAATTTGCTCATCTTTAAATGAAGTTCTCTTACGTTTTCTTGTGTTGTTGGTACTTTTTAAGATATAGAGCTTCGAATTAAAAATTTAATTTTTTTATCGCTTTTAAACAGCCGCCATATTTTATACCCCCAACCTATACTTGGCAGACTCATCAATTATGACTAGTAATTATACATAGTTTTCATTAAAGTAATCAAAAATTGGGGTGGGATAACTGGCTTTTTTCTCCTCTTGGGCTCTTGTACTAGTACTGCGTACTCTCGCTATAAGTTTATTAATCCGTTAAAATAATGAATCATTACATATTTATTTACGTATGGCGTAGATAATGGAGATAAAACACAATTCGCTCTTCGCATAACACAATGCTAATTTAGTGGTAGTGCGTAACTGAATACGAAGCGAACCCTAACTAGAAAATTACTTCACTAGACAGAAACGTCAGTTACAATTATATTCCGCTTCGTGTGTAGTAACGTGGCGAGATAATAATTTGCTATGGCAGGCTGTCATGTGCGATATACATTTAGGAGTTTATTGCTCATTAAATTCCATTAATTAATAATTAATTGCAAACGTTATTGAATTCATGATATATGAAAGTTTGTAAGGAATTGATAAGTCCATACTTGTTTATGATTTATATTACTTCATATTTGTTTCGTGGGGGAGAGGAGGTGGGAGTGGTTAATTATAGTTTTCAACAACAAAAAAAATTAAAAGGAAGGTGAATGTGATACAAAAATATTGATGAAAATTAAAAAAATGAATTTCGTTATTTTTTTTCATAATAAGCATTCAGACGAAGCATTAAATAAATAAATATAAATATATCTCATGCATAAAAATATATTATCTATTTTTCATTTTTCATGAATATGTTTAGTTTATAGAATTAATTACATTTCCATTAAATAATAAGCTAAGCGAACCTATGGGTACTATTGCTTATTTTTTTTAACCACTATTTTTAATAAATATAAACTCATCATATGCATAAACGTATGTTATCAATTTGGCATGTTTACATGATTTTATTTAATTCATAATAACAAGTAAATATAATTTCATCAAATAAAATATTAAACGAACCTATTCGCTTTACTGCCTACTTTTTTATTTTTACCCCCTGCCTTTATCATATCTGACATAGAGGGGATTACTCTTTAGGTAACCAACTCATTCTTTAACCAGTGTGAAAGCGTTAAGACATCGTTTCGCCACGAAATAATAGTCAACCCGCCCAGGCTTGGATCGAACCGCTGATGTTTCGATGTGGCCCGGTTACAACAACCATTAGCGTACTAAAGTTCTTTCAAATAATTCAAACAATTCTTGAAAGTTAATTTTAACAAAATACTCCTATCTAAACCTCAGGCGTTTACCCTTTGTTTAGTGAACTTTTCAGAGAGTAAGTCGATTTTAACAATTTTATATAATAAATGTTCACCTAAAAAGTCAGCTTAATACCGGTATTTTATTAGTCAATTAAATAAATCTAGGTGAGAAGGATTTTTTTTTAATCCTAAACAACCTCAAATTTTCGAAATTTGGACATAGCATTAAAAAAAAAAAGTAAATTAAATTATAATTTGTTTTTCTATTAAGAGATTATTTGTGTAGAGAAATCACCATTTGAGGAATGTTCTAACATGCTGGCATTTTCCCCTAACAACGGTTGCCTCAGTGCAAATATTGTTTCAAAACTAGCTTGTTATGCTAACCGGCGACAATGGTCCAACTCAGACATTTTCATCAAGGCTTTGAATTGCATATTGTCTCAATGATTCTAATGATAAATTAGATGATTCATGTTTTTTAAAAAATAAGGAACAATAACGATGATAGCGAATGATCAAAAAAATATTTTCGCTCCTTCAAGTAACAGATGGTTCGGAAAGCGAGATATTTCATATTCATATCATTTTAGAATATATTCGATTTATTTTATGTAACATTTGACTGAAAACCTGGGAACCTATAATCCTTAAAAACCGCTATATCTATAAATGTAATGATATTGATAATTTTCTTTGTTTTCAATTTTAAAAAATAATAATTTTTTTTGTGCTTATTTAGAACGCTTTAAAATTATTATTTTTTTTACTGTCAAATATTACAGTATGTTATTTAAGGTCAAGTAATAATTTATTCAGGTATAAAATCAGCGTAGACCGCATGTTACTTCGACTCTGTCCGGTTCAGCTGTAAATAGTGATAGTAGTATTTGCTATTTTTTGTCTTTTACTTATCTATCTTATCCTTTTATAAAATTTTCTTATATAAATCAGATGACACTCTTTAGACGAGGCTAGAGGAATCTTAAAATGCTCATTTCATTAAAAATTGATTTTATTATTATTATACATCATAGTTTGATGATAAGAATTTTCCAAAAAAATGAAAACTGCTAATGGTATTGGTATTTTTAAATCACAAGTGATTGATAGTATGAGGAAGTTGCATTATTTCATTTTTTACTTTCAAATGTTGTTGGGTAATTTGATTAAAAATATTAAATTTGCACGATAACATAATAATTAAATAGATTTCATAAAATTACTTCAGATTTATAACACTCCTTTTTATAGTTGATTGTTTTAACACTAGTTTAAAAATAGTTTCTAGTATTTTATATCGTTCCTGATTGCTAATCAATTTATATTATAATTATTATTTGTCGATTATTTTTAATAATTTATATTTCATTATAAATAAATGTAATTCTTGTAATGTTAACAAATATAACAATGTATGATATGTTTAGAGATGGGCTCCCTCTGTAGAAGCTATATTATACAAAGAAATAATAATTATTTTTTGTTTATAAAAAATGGGTGTCTTTCATCCCTAATCATGTTTTTCATACTATTATATAATATATAATGCCATAAGAATAACTATTATATATTTTTTTCAACTTATCTTATTTTTCGTAAATACTCATTAAGGATTTATTTTTATTATAAAATTGTAATATGTGTATGCACATTTAATGCGTTAGGGCTTGGAAAATTGTAATATTTAAATAAATTTCTTCATTAGGTTGATATGTTAGGATAAAAAAAAGTAAATGTTTTTATTATTTTTGTTCCGATATCCTTCTTTTTCTTTTCTCTTAACGAATTCACTTGTTTAGAATTTCTCAAAATATTTCTATTGCAAATCTCAGGCGCTTGAAATTAAAAATAAACATTTTTTTTTTTTAAATCGAGCGAATTATCAATGTTTGTGGTACCCATGTTTTAAAACATAGATAGTTAAATAATATCTGTCTGAATTGGTATAGATATCAGAAAAATAGGGGTTTTGCGTATTTATTAATTTTTTTTTTTTTTAATTTCCATTATTGTTTAGTTGATTATAATTTATTGTAAATATATAGGCTGTAAATATGTTAGCTTTAGTTCCCAATCCACTGGTGATATTTCTAAGTGAGATTTTTTTTCTATCTATTCGCTTGCTTAAACAACCATTTCAATGAATATAAATATAAATATATAAATAAGCCGATCTCTGGGACATGAGGTATTTCTACTGACTGCATTAGAGAAACAATTATGTCTACTTTTAATTACTACTATATATATATTGTAACTTCATTAGTAAATTTCTTAAATAAATCAAATCCTTATTAATAAATAGTATCCTTGTTAAGTCTCAACATTAATATATCAACAGTCCAACGTTTCGCCCATCCTCAAGAGGACAATCTAACAACTGACAGCTTACTCTACATTCATTCATAGTAATTTTAACAATAGCATTCTTATTAATAATATAACATACCTTAAATATAAATTTACATCTCACATCTAATTTAAAAATGTTTTGCAGGTTATTCTGCCCAGTTCATTAATTACAAGTCTAATTTCCCTATGAAAAAGTCAATTAATAGGGAATCATATTAATTATTAATAAGCTTATGTCTAGTTACCTATTTATGTCCCACAATTTCATTAATTTTTAAAACTTTTGATTTTTGATTTACTTACACTATCAACTATCATCTAAACAAACTATTTACAACTTTTCATAGACTCAGGTAAGGCTTGTTATTAATTTATTTCAAATTTCATTTTGGTCTACATTTTTATTTATTCAATTATTAAAATTCTTATTAAAATTAATTGTAAATAGTAACAAAAAATGTTTTCCATAGTTTTCATAAATTTATTTTACTTAAAATCTCTGCATAATGTTAGTTCAAATTCCTTGTATCTATTTTAAACTTTATTTTATAAATGATGTTCTCTGATATATAAATTGACTCAAATATTTTTCTTTTGAACATATTGTTTTCTTTATGTAATATTATAGTGTTATCAAAGTCAAATTTGTGTTTTATTGGGATCCTTCTTATTTCTTATATCATTTCTGTCTTGATCTATTCTATCCCCCAATAATGGACAATAGTTGGGCTGCACAATTTATACACGGAATTGCCTTTTTATATCAATTTTGTCCTTCAAATTGCTATAATAATTTTTAATTTTATTGTTTGGTCTGAAATATAATGTGTATTCATCAATATCATAATCTCTAAATGATTTCTGGATATCTTCTGATAAAACGTTTATGTAGTTGAATCCATAATATTTCTTTATTAATTACTTTATTATTTGTTATTTTATTTTCCAACCTATCTTCTGAATTTTGGAGGTTTATATCCCAAATTTTGTATACTAATTTTTTGGCTAAAAGATTTTCAAAAATATTTTAAATATTTGTAGAGCAATAATATAATTTGTATTATAAATTTCAATTTTATGGTTTGAATCGACCCTCTGCAGATTTATGATGGATATATGATACAGAGTGCTGTAAGAAATGAAATGGTTGTTCTATCGATGCTTCTGTTTGCTTTTATAAAGTACTGAACGCCGGGTTATTCACTTTGACCGCCCAATTAAAAAAAATCAAAGAGAATCCCGAATCAGCTTGTTTGCAGCATTTCATTTTTTTTTTTTTTTTAACCCTGTGTAAGAAAAAAATCTAATATTTACTCTTATTTTCATCTTGGCCACTTATTCCTGTGATATCCAAATAATATTTTATTATAATTGCTTCTCGGTTGTTTGTAGAAAAAAATCGATGATACTTAGTATATTATGTATGGTATTTACGTTTTGAAACTACAAAGACAAAAAAAAATTATTTAGTATTATCGAAAAATCCAAACAATGTGTTAATCGTTCGCCAAAACAACCACTCTCAGGATTACTAACCGATATTATATTATCAATATTATTATTTATTTTATTTTATATTTAACTTATTAATTTTATTTTTATTATTATTATCATATGGGTAGCGGGTTGGCACAGTGTTGAGGCGCTACAAAGCTCCAAAAGCCCGGGTTTGAATTAGACTTTTGCAAATAATTATTTATTCTGTTACTGCAGCTGCGAGTCAAGCCTGTGGGTTCTGAAGCCCTTCTGGGGTCCACCCTGCATCATAAAATGGGTAACTTTAGTGATGAGAAATTTGGCTGTTTAGTGTGATCTTAAAAAAATCAGTGGCAGATTTATTATTAAATTATTTTTAGTAATCAATAAGAATAAAAAAAAAATACAAATCCAACCATCAAACACAAAGTTTAAAGAATTAGAAATAGCACACCTCATATTAACTTTTGAGGTCATACTTTGATAAAATAATTTACGTTAGACCTATGCTTCCTACATTTTAACTTTTTTAAAAATTATTATTAGAAAATATCTTGAAGTTGCAATTTTTTCGCCAATACTTGATACTTTTGTTGACTTCAAGCATCTCTCTTCTTATTAAAAAATATAATTAGTTCATATCATAACCGTGGTTTAAGTTTACAATATGTTTTATGAAGCAGAAAATTCTAAATCTAGTCAGGTTAAGTCATTGATTTGGCCTATGATTCCGTAATCCAACCAGCACTAAACTAAGAATGCGACATTAGGTCTAAAAAATCAAACCGGGAGGTTATATCGTATCGATATCCCAAAACCTACTAATAGCCCAAGCTATTCATAGGCTGCTGGAGAAACGAACCATTTTTTTTGTAATAACACGGAAAATAAATAATGTAATTTATTAGTATTACTTTTTTCTTTTTTTCTATTTTTCGCTTATTTTTTGTTTTGTGAAAGTGTTGAGCTAAAGAGAAAGATCTTGGAAGAAGCCGGTCATTAAGAAGGGAATTAGGAGAGAGCCGGAAAGGACAACCAATTTAGGCTTGGCTTATTCTTTCACGACCAATTTCAAAAAATATTTTTCATCTATTGTCTCTCTTTATTTTCAGCGTTTATTAAAAAAAATAAAATGACGTTCACATTAACATTCTTCTCTGTCACCTACAGATGATTCATACAATATAGAATATATATAGTTAAATGAAATAGGTATGCAATCAAAAAACTTCATGTATAAATAATATATTTACGTAATAGTCCAAGAGCCCAAGAGGAGAAAAAAGGCAGTTATCTCACTCCAATTTTTGATTACTTTAATGAAAACTATGTATAATTACTAGTCAAAATTGATGAGTCTGCCAAGTATAGGTAGGGGGAATAAAAAATGGGGGCTGTTTCGAAACGATAAAAAAAATTAATTTTTCATTTGGAGCTCTATATCTTAAAAACTACCAACAACACAAGAAAACCTAAGAGAACGTCATTTAAAGTAGAGTTACTAAAATATGAGCGCTAATAGAGATATTTACGTTTAATAGTTCTGGAGATATAGCTTTTTAAAAAACAACATTTCATAGGTCATCTTCCATACGTTGTATGGAACGTACTGAAAGATCATTAGTTAGTGAATTTATTTTGAAAAATCTATATCTCAAAAACCATTTGACGTACAGATCTCTATTAGCACTCAAATTAAAGCCAGTTTAATGAGATATAAAGTAGTTTATTATGTTTATCTTCGTAGGAGTAATATTTATGAAATTTGCTAAAATAAAAGTTGATTTATAGTTGTTCCGATAAATTTTCATTTGCCAAATTTATATTCATATGTGAATATCATAAAAACTACTACCCTTACAAAGATAAGTGTCATAAACTACTCTATAGTAAGTTAAATTTCCTTTATTTTGAGTGTTGGCAGACATATGTGCGTCTTATAGGTCTAGAGATATATTTTTTCAAAAATCCAACATTTTATACGAACAACTAGAAAATAACATTTTGTGAGTTTATTTTGTCAAATATCATAAAAACTACTATTTCTACGAAGGTAAAGGTCATAAACTTCTTTATATTCCATTATACTAGCTTTAGTTTGAGTGCTAATATACATCTGTACGTCGAATGGTTATTGAGATATAGATTTCTCAAAATAGATTCACTAACTATTGCTATTTCAGTACATTTTTATGAAATGTATGCTTTTTAAAAGGCTATATCTATTATAGCCCTATTATGGCTCATATTTCAGAAAATTTACTCTTATTTAAATAATGTTCTCTTAGATTTTCTAGTGTTGTTGTTAGTTTTTAAGATAATTGAGGTCCGAATGAAATATTAATGTTTTTTTAAGGATTTGAAACAGCCGTCATTTTTTATTCCCCCTACCTATACTTGGCAGACTCGTCAGTTTTGACTAGTAATTATACATAGTTTTCATTAAAGTAATCTAAAAATTGGGATGAGATAACAGCCTTTTTTTCTTCCCTGCTCTTGTACTATAAATTATATAAAGATGACCTCCGAAACTGAAGTTTTAAATTTGATTTAAATTGAGATAAATTCTCCCTGACTTAAACGTATTAGTCTTGCAAATTGCTTATGGATTCTTGCGTCACAATGTTTGAAAAACATGATTGTAAAAAAATGTATCATACTACGTGGTCCGTTAGTCTAATATGGCAGATTTTTCGAAATAACTACACTATGTTTTAGGTAATAAATAATTACGGTTTATTGCCAATAACTCCCAAAGTATTACAAGTAGGTGTAATATCATCATAATCCACTTTATAGTGTTATTAACTTTTTAGTGATATTTAACGATCTTCAATTTGGACTATGAGTTCTTTATCTTATTTATATATCAATATTTATTTTCCGAACTAATGGAAATCATCATTTTCTTGATTTATTTTGGCAAATATCATGAAAACCGCTATAATTTGGAAAATATTTATTATAAATTATTTATAAACATTACAAATGGTGCGTGTATTATGTTACTTCACATTTAGTCCTGATGGAACTCAACGTTTAATATTTTCCGAAATACAGTTTTCAAACAGCAACGTCAAATATTTCCTTAGATATAGCTCAATTGTAAATCGAAATCAAACTTGAGTAACTGTGTAATTATGTTTTTTTAAATAAAGATAATGTATCTAAAAGAACGTATAACTTTTTTTTTACTAAAACTAAGTTATAAAAAACAATATTTTTCACTTTTTTTATAACCTCATTTCTGAACATTCAGCTCAAATAATGTTTTTGGTTATATTCAATAGAAAAAAAAATACTGGGATCTTTCTTACTTCTAATAGTTAATTCCTTTGAAAGTATTAAAGGAACAAAAGAAAACTTTGAATTTTTAATTTTCTTTCTCATGAAACCCTCTTCAAACTTCCTTCTCCTCCTAAACTGGAAATTTTTAATTACAATTTACATTTTTGATAAAACAGGATAATCAAATTCAGATTGTATATAAAAATATTAGTTAAAGATTGGAAATATGTCTGCTTATCGAATTTATCTCCAGAGTTCATTAGTGTTAATTATGAAAAAAATCAAACAAATAAAAATTAAGACCTACTATTTAATGTTACTATAATAAAATGCTCAGTAAACCCGAAAGTTCAAAGTCTCTTTTATATCGCTACTTTGCTTGAATAGTGAACTTATAAAAAAGTTTTGATTTAATTTTATATCCCTCATTCTTCCTTCTTTTTCTTTTTGTATTAAAGAGTGGACAGATAAGTTTAAATATTAAAATTAATCAATAAACCCCTTCATGTGTTTATTTGATTTATAGACATGTTATTTATTTATACCATGTTGTGACGTATTAAGTTTAGATGGATTTTTTTTAAAATTTATATTGTTGCTGATAATTTTTTTAATTACCACATTAAATGGTGTCAGTGACATAGGAATTAACTTTTTTTTTCTAGGTGATTTTTTGTTTCTTCGTATTTTTTATTTTATTTATTATTCTGAAATCTCCAACGTATCAAAATATTTTTTGTACTAACTTAAGTTTAGGGCTACGATGATCTAAATATTGTATGAAATATATAAGATCCAGGATCCGCAGTTGTTTAGCCTGCCACGGACGATCAAGGTCGATTATTTATTTACATATTTTTTATATTATTACATTCGCAGTTCTAACCGGATATAATTATTCATCATTAATTACATATAATTATTAATGCAAACCTTCCTCTTTGTTATTGCGTTTCAAAAGAATAAATCACGAATTCTTGAATTTATCTTATATTTTACTCGTTTCCTATTTAACTTTATTATGTTAATTATTTTGCTTCCTTGATTTCGAAAACAAAAACAAAAAAAAACCTTATTTGAATCTTCCTTTTATAATCTTGTTTACAAATGATTGATTATTCCCCGAGTGTAGTTTATCATATTTCTTTGATAAAATTAATATGCGGGATACTTTATTTTCGAAAACCAAATGGTGTTGTTCCTTTAATAGATATACAATGTTTCGCATAGCTAAAAACAGTATTGAAGTCGTGTAAATATTCATTTTTTTATTCCGGACGGTATACGTCATCTAAGTGCATGTTGTGATCAAGTGTATAATTATATACTTTATCATTAAATCTGATGTCATAGTAAAATTTTAACTTCAAAACAATATTTGTGCTAAAAAATGATCTAATGTTTTAAAAATTAAATAATTAAATTGTAAGGAGATGGTCAAGGCTGTCGTAAAGGAAGAAGATAGTTATCCAGTATTTTTTTAATTTTCTGCCGACGTTTCGACTTACTTTAAAGGTCTTCATCAGGGCTAGGTGGGAGTGTAAAGAGAGGCCCCTCTAATGACAGTTAATAATTTATTGAACTGTCATTTGAGCGGCTTCTGTTTACACTTCCAGCTAGCAGCCTTTATGAAGACCTACAACGTAGTTCGAAACGTCGGCAGAAAATAAATGAATAGTTGATGTTTTTTTTTCCTGACCCCAGCCCTGACCATCTCTTTCAAATTAACTTACCGTCTTTCTCTACATATATATAAAATAATTAATCATGTTAATAATAATATTCTATATTTGTTCAGGGATAAGCCTTTCAAAATAAAATAAAAGGCATTGGAAATATGTTTTAGTGCCTTAGAGTAAATTAGAAAAACTTTAAAAATTAAAATTGTGATATAATAAAACTTCATAAAATATTTCTAATAATAACCAATAATTATTAACAATACTCAATCATATATACATATGAAATAAAAACTGAAAAGTAAATTATTAATAATAATACAATGAAATAATCAGGGTATATGAAATAGTCAGAGGTCTGCGAGCGGTACCGGTTCGAATAGGACTTTGACTTTTTTCTTTAGGTGGTGGTCCCACTATATAAAAAACTTAACCCCATCCTCCACCATGGATAAAATAGGTCACTTGTAGATAACTAGGCAAACATGACCTTCGCTGTGAATTGCCTTAAAAAAATCTGAAGTGTATAGTAATATATTCACTTCATAAATAAATATAGACGGATAAATTAGTTAAATAACTACAAAATGAGTAAGTAATAGTAATATAAAAAATTAAAAAAATTAGTAGCAATTTTTTTTTTTTTAGCATTTCATAATGTTGTTACTGAACATTAGTCAAATTAGGTTATCATTATTATTAGTAGATTATTTTTAATAATTTAGATTTCACTTAAAAAAATATATAAAAAATGTTTAGATATTTTAAGACGCGGTTATTCCCCAAAAGCAAATATTTTATAAATAAATAAAAATATTCTTAGAAAAAATCTATTTTTCCTAAAATGTCACACCTTACATAATGTGTTGTTGGACAATTCTATACATCATTAATGATGGATTCGATATCTGATCGAATTCCAAACTCAAATCCTTCCCCTGAGGAAGGTTCAAGAAGTTGCAGACCACGACGTACCGCATCCTCTTCCAGGTTATCTGCTCCGTGGATCAGGTACCTCTTTCCTCCCCCGCTCTTAGAAAGTAGACATGATCCCTGATGTCCTTTCTCTGTTAGGGTACCATCCTCCTGCGTTGGTCGTAATCATATTCCACCTTACGACAATTTCTATTTCGACCGTTGAGAACTGACTGAACCGCTGGCTTGTTAGACTTGATGAAGTAATTTAGGAAGATGAGGGTAATGGATGGAGTTCATCAAGTCTAGATGATGGACTATTTGCGACGTCGCGGAGCGGGTGAAAGTCAAGGCCTTAATAACTGTCAACTTAGTATTTCTAATTAAGCAAACTCCTGAGCAAAAAGTTCTATAAAGGTTTCATGATGTTTTCTCCTCACTACCGTGACTCATTACTTAATTCTCAGCAATTAATTAAATTTCTTATGAATTCAAATACAATATCTTTTGAATTTGCTTATATTCCTACGATATTCTTTACATACCAACCAAATTAAATCTGTTGATAATCATTAAACTTATTTATACCAAAATATTTTTTTTTTTTTTTTTTTATTGAGATGGTTGATGGTGTGGTCAGAGAAGAACACCAACAAGTAAAACTTACTTTATTAGTGCCTGCGTTTTGGCCTTCATCAGGACTGCATAAAAAACAAGATAACAACCATTATGAAGACTTTTTATATATATATATATATATATATTTATAGTTGACCGTAAAATTTAATAATAAGAAGATGGTCAGGGTCGCATTATTATTATTATTTATATTTATTCTTTCACGATATTTATTTAATCCCTACTATCTTCTTCATTTTTTTTTTTTTTATACGTCTCTTGTACTTTTTAAACTGTATATTTTACGTATTTTTTAAAAATTTTATTCTTACCATTGTTACGTATTTTTTATTCTTATCATTATTTATTCAATTTTATTTTATGTTAATACTATTTTATGCCTGCCTTCCTTTCATTTATATGTAATTTTCTTATCACTTAATTTTTACATATTTATCCTACCTTAATTTACCTTATTGTTGTAATGTTCTTAGTTGTTTTTTGTATTTTTTTAGCCCTAATGAAGCCCTGCAAAGTAGGGCGAAACGTCGGAGATTAATTATTTATAAACTATTTGTTCTTTTTTGACCGCAACCCTGGACATCTTATTTTTTTTTTAATTCCTCTTTCGTAATTTTAATATTACTCTATGCTCATACTGTTTTTATCTTGTTATACGCTATACTATACATTTTTTTCCAACACTACCTATATACATATATCTTCTGCTATGTTCTTATTTACTAGTTATTCCGTATTTCCTTTTACTCATTATGATTGTTATCTTGGTTTTTTGTTCTTAATCCTAATGAAAGCCTGGATGTTCCTGGCTGAAACATTAGCACTCATAATAGTTTTACTTAGTCGTACTCTTCATTGAACACATCTTCAACAATTTTCTCATGTAATATCCACGATTAACTACCAACGCTGTTCCAATTTTTTTTGTTGAAGAACGAGTTTGTTGAGAAAGAAAGGTGTAGTAATTTAGTCGCTCTCACTTTATTGAATGTTGTAGTGACAGAGTGTGCCCTAGGTGGTTCCGTCGACCCTATAGTTGTTGTTGTTTTTGATTGTTGCTTAAAGGCGTAAAACCCTCTGGTCATCAACGCCTATGGCATCATAAAAGTAAAAAAAAAATAATAAATAAAAAACATAAAAAAATAAAAACTGAAGAGGAGTTATAATTTATAAAGAAGGTGATGTGCTTTTAAAAATTCAAACACTCGTGTAATTTTAGCTTCCTCATCTGCGAGAGCTTCGGATAAATTCGGGGTCAGTCCTATCCTATTTATTGTTGGCAAATAGTGAGTACACTCTTCAAAAATATGTCTAATCGTAAGAATGGACTGACAATATTTGCACGTTGGAGGTGGCAGTTTTCTGATCAGGTGAGAGTGCGTGAGGAGAGTATGACCTATTCTCAAACGGGCCAGAGCAACCTCCTCCCTGGGGCGACCCCATAGTTGATCCACGCATTATAAAACATAAAATAATATTTCTTCTAGAGTTAATTTTTCTTGCCATTGTACAATCGAATAATTTAATTGTTTGTTATTTCTGATCAAAATTATGCACTGAGAAAAATATTTAGGCCAACCTTTATACAGTGAAATGATTTTTATTTCATCAGGCTAATTTACATAAAAACATATAAACCTAAGGAACAGTTTTTATTGTAAAAAGTATTATAAAGTAATTTAGCTAAAAAATTCTAGTCCATGAGTTAGTATTACATTAATTAATTTATACCTAATTATTAAAGTACTTAGTATTTAATACCTACCGCCAATTGAGTACACTATCTTTTATAAAAACTTTTATTGAATTTCTGTTATCCTTTAGCTGTTCAATGAAGACAAGTTTTTGGTTGGATATCTTGATTAGGAACAACCATATGTATATATCTTATTATGACACAACCAATACACATCTCTTCGCCTAAATATTGACCTTCGTACCTTTCCCCGACAGTGGTGAAATACAGGGGATAAAATATCAAAGTCCACGTCAAAGTTTTTATACCTGGCTATATTCGGTATTCTCTGACGCCGGGTTTGATATTCTTCTGCACCATCGGTTTTACGCCCTTCTCTCCTCGAATTCTGACGAACCGTTTCTCTCTGTCGTTGACTTTATTTTTTTTTCCGAAAAAAAAATGTACTAAACAAAGAAAAAAAGTTTAGTGTTCTTGTGAATAGCCGAGATTCATCCCCTGAATATTTCACCAAGTTATGAATATTCTTACCAAATTTTGTTTTCTATTATTCATTATGGCAGGGTTGGCCAAGTTGATCGCGAGGCCAATTTGTTATACAGTTTGTAAGGCGCTGTGTAACCAACTCCAAGGACCCGGGTTTGAATTCTATTCTGAACCAGATCTTGGCCAACATGAACTTTTTATTGTAGTTCTTGATGTCTACTATCATCTCTAAGTTTTACTTTGAATTTTTGTGACGCCGTGGGGCACGAGTTATATTGTTGGGGCCTGGGATTTTTCGTGATTTGAAAACTAGTCTCTTCTCCAGAGTAAAATGACGGAGGACTTGAAAATAATCACACTAAAAAAACAAAAATATGAAAAAAATGAAATATTAACAAAAATAACCTACCAAATGATATACAAAAGTTTAATGATAATAAAATATAACCAAATAAAAAAAAAATTATTATTACATCAATAAATGAATTAGAAAATAAAAATATTTATGTATGTATACAAAACTGAAAAAAAAAATTGTTTAAAAATAAAGAAATAGTTAAATTTTAAGTTAGTTATTCACTAGTTAAAAACAAGAAAAAAGGAAGTTTGAGATTTGATCAACGGAAAAAGAAGTCACTCACAGTAAGTGGCTGTGGGTTTCAATATGCGCATATCGACAATACTTCTCAAGTTTAATCTCATTCGAGATGGAGCCTTGATGCCAATAAAGATGAGCAGGATGAACTGGTGATGGGTGAGGATTACTCATAAAAACGGTGCCTCAGATACAAAAAATAATTATATATAAATTTAAAAAACAAAATGATGATCAATAATGGTTAAAAAATAGAAATAAACTTATAATTAACAAGCAATTGGAAAGTAAAAATAAAATAAAATTTTGGAATTTAATATGTATATGGTTAAATTAATATTAATTGAAATGGTTACTCTTGTTCGTTGGCCAAAACAAAAGGCCAATTTAATTAGTTTAGAAAGAACGTTGACTCATTATAGCCTCGTAATTATAGATTTGGCATTTCGTGACCCTTTTCCCAACAAGTCTAACGCCACGACCCCTCTATATAATAATTAGTAATTAGTTTCTTAAGAATATTACGTTCTAGTTTAGCATCTAGTTGCATCTTACTCCGTAATTATGACTCCTTTTGTTAAATTGTCAGCAGCTTAATTTCCTAAAATTCACTATTTGATTTTATCAATATACAGGTTGTTACAGAGAATTAGCGAAAATGAGAATAAAAAATCTCAAAACAAGAAAAAAAGTCTCTATAGAGTTATGTTAGTTAACGCTTTAGGCGCCATATCCGCGTCTAAAGATTATCATTGTTATTTAGTTTACAATAGATAAATTAATATGTATTTCAACTACTTTATTGATGAATCGTAAACGAAAATATTTATATTTAATGTTATTAAGCACCGAATTACCGAAAAAACTAGTCAGGCTCGTAAATTGGGCCTTAAGTTGAATGAAGACAAGAAAGTGTACATGAAAAGCTCAAGAGAGAATAAGGACGAGAATAGCAAAGTGACGTTCGGAGACCACAGCTTCACTTCTGTAAATCAGTTTAAGTACCTGGGAAGTCTGGTTACAGATGAAAACAAAGTAGAGAGCGAAATAGAGGCCAGAATAGCAGAGGGAAATAAATGTTATTTCTCACTGCAGAAAATACTGAATTTTAGAGCTCTCTCTAAAAGGACGAGAGTGGTCATTAACAAAACTATCGTCAGGCCAGTGGAACATGGGGGAGAAACATGGCCCTTGACAAGAAAAGCAGAACAGATGCTCAACTCCTGGGAGAGAAAGGTATTGAGAAGGATATGGGGAGGAGCCTCGGAGAATGGAGTTTGAAGAAGAAGAAGGAATGAGGAACTGATAAATCTGTAGGGGGAACCCAGCATCGTGGCGCTAATTAAAAGTGCAAGATTAAGATGGTTAGGACATGTTGAGAGGATGCCCGATGAAAGGATACCCAAAAAGATGGTTTATGGCAAACCAGATGGAAAACGGAAAAGAGTGCTTGGATCAGATGGCTGGACGATGTGGAGGAGGATTTGAAGCCCATGAAGGTTGGCAGATGGAAGGAGAAAGCAAGAGGCCGTGGAGATTGGTTGGCTGTGGTGGAGGAGGCCTGGGTTCTTGCAGGTAGTGTAGTGCCATAATAATAATAATGGTATTAAGCATTAAGACAGGCTAGGCATCTTTCCTTCACAGCATCAGTGGCCGTTATTGTTTCGCAAGTTTCAATTATCTTTTTCCTTAAGTAATATAGGAATTTGACCAGACTTAATAAAATTTTTGTTTAATATAACACTAAGCGGAAAAATCCAGAAGTGTCAGATCTGCAGTGTTACAATTGCACATATCCCAAGCCGTCCGGCCACTGTTGCTGACGAAGAAAGATGCTCAGACTGTCTTAATGCTCAAGCTAATCAATCACTTTGAACAACATTTAATATGAATTTTAAAGTTTACACTTCATTTATAAAGTAGTTGCAACACGTATTAATATATTTATCATAACTTGAATAATTCATAACAATGAAAATCTTCTGACATATTCACTTCTTTTCAAAGGTTTAACCTTCGTTGGGAATTTTTCTCTTGTTTTGAGATTCTTAGTTCATACTTTCAGCTCGGAAACTTAGTCCTGAAACACCTTGTATAGACCGGCTCGTCGTAAACTATAAATATGAACTTCTGCCACTATAGATAACATGTAATAAAAGTTTATTGGTTAACGAACTCTATAGTTTGTAAATATATGTTGTTTTCTATTTGAAAATAATTTAGTTTTATTCTAGGATTCACAGTAGGTATAGAAGTAATTAATTGTTTTTGAAAAGTAGACACTAAAAGTTTTCATCCACACGTCACCTAAAGTTCATTTTATACTAGAAGAATCAAAACTTTTAGTTAATTAGAAAAAAAAACGATATCTTATAAAAAATTTTTATACTAAATAATTCAAAACATTATCCAAATTATAGTCTCAAAACTTTTA
>NW_027116513.1:128808-129901 GCF_000696795.3 Halyomorpha halys | reverse complement strand
AAAAAAACAATAATAAATTTTTTAAAAAATTGTAAATATTTTATTTTTAAATAAATTCACAAAATATTAATTTTTCGTTATTTGAAAAAAAATATGTTGCTGTTAGAAAATCTCGGTAACTATCGTATGCAGAGAGATCTATTAGGGCTCATATTTTAGTAAATTCACTCTACTTTGAAAAATTTGCAATAAAGCTTTTTCCTGTTTAAGGTAGTTTTAAGGATATAGTGCATAGAATAAAAAACGAGGGAACATTTTATGTTTATTTGTTAATTAATTATACTTCTAGTGGAGTATCCTTTAAATACATCAATACCTGCTTTTTAAGGCAAGGACATGTTCTGTTGTATAGTCTGAATAAAAGTTGAATTTATGACATATCAAATTTGATTTGCAACCAATTTAAGGAGCCAGAATTCATATTTCCAGTCTGTGTTGAGAATACTTTCTGTCTGATCCTTCTTGTAAAAACTTCTAACTGGACATTTTGGGTTTTTGGTCTAGTACGATTATTAGTATAATAGTATTTCAGCTATTAGGTCGCTTGATAGAGCACTTTTGATAGTAACTGTACTGCTATATGTAGTATGCTCTAGTTACCGTAGTAATGACGTAGGCAGGTCTGCTCCGATTGTCTGGCATCGAACTATGATTTCGTATAAATAATAATCACACATACCTGTAATATAGTTTGTTATATAACATTTTAAAAAAGTGACTAAATAATTATATGTTACATACAATTATATAATTATTTATATTTATTCTGGGGTTTTACCGTTACTTTTAGTAATTAAAACAATAAATT
Organism: Halyomorpha halys; assembly: GCF_000696795.3. Classification (NCBI taxonomy): domain Eukaryota; kingdom Metazoa; phylum Arthropoda; class Insecta; order Hemiptera; family Pentatomidae; genus Halyomorpha; species Halyomorpha halys. Next base: position 129,093 of record NW_027116513.1, on the reverse strand, counting down.
AAACAAGAATAATTTAGCAAAGCAAATGAAAAGTGATTTAGCGCATTACCATTGAAATTGATGATTATATAATTCTTCATATAGTAACCAATACAAATGAAGGCTTTTCTATCGAAAGTCAATGTGGGAAGTATCTACTTTTGAAAAGTTTTTAGTAAACTTGTTATAATACTTATATTACTACTTATCACTAATAAAGTTAGGTAAATATTTATCATATTATTTTTCAAACTTTTAGATCATCTATGTTTTTGAGGAAAATTCGTTACCTGCATCAAAGAAAAG
>NW_027116513.1:126136-126448 GCF_000696795.3 Halyomorpha halys | reverse complement strand
AAATAACTTCATCATAACAAAAGAACATAAAAAATAAATAAAATTAATCTGTAAATAACAAGTTAAGATTTACATACATAACTGGAGGGGGGTAGTGTCTAGCAGATACCAACTTTTTTTATAAAATATATTCAATTAAAAATAAACTTAAATTCATTACCTCGCAATATGTCATATTTAAACTTACTTGTAATAGTAACTATATCAAAAGGTTTTTATAAAATAATAATGAATGAAATTGACGAACAAAATTAATTTACTTTTTTTTTTTTATATTTTTATAATATGATTTAAGTAATTGACTATCATTGA
>NW_027116513.1:111375-126066 GCF_000696795.3 Halyomorpha halys | reverse complement strand
ATTGATTATATTGGAAATCCAATTATTATCTCAGGACAGTTTTTAAATAATAGAACTGTTGGTCTTAAAATATTAATAGTTACATAATTAGCTATATTTCAAGATTTAGGATTAAATGTAATTTTTTTTTTTTTTCAACATGCGTGTCAAGGATGACTACGCACGATAAAGCTTAAGAAGTGAATGGAATTTGATGAAACTTATAACCAAACCTTGACAAAAATAATATTCAACTTCTCTCCAAATTAGGAAAAGCCGTTTTCGAAATTTAGGGGGCCCGAAAATACTTTTACACATACGTAAACGAAAGTTGTTTATTGCATTTGATTTGTTCGATTAGGGACCAACTTAATACTAACCCGCACAATATCTTAAAATTCTTGAAATCGATTATGTTTGTTTAAAAATTTGATTCGAGGTACCCTACTTGATATATAAAATGTAAAATATGTTTTATAAAAATATTCGTTTTTATAGACATTTTTTTTCATTTCTCAAATGAATACTAGAATTACCTACCTTCGTTAGTGAGGAAGGAGAAAAATATTTATTTATAATAATTAATTTATTAATTTTTATTTATATGGACTTGGATATTGCAATTCTTGTAGAGAACTAATCTATATTTCCTGATCCCACAGATGCAAGTCGAGAAGTTACAAGAAGGACTTACCTCAAACGAGCGTCATCATCACCTTCCATAACGAAGCGAGGTCCACGCTGCTCAGGACTGTTGTCAGGTAAATGTTTATTTATTACATAATTTATTATTATATTAAATTTTTATTTTATGTTTTAATAATAAATCCCACACAAGACTAAAAAGACTGGGAACTGTTCGTCGATTCCGTAACAGTCGAAATCGACGAAGTTTCCTTATTACATTCTTACTAGGCAAATGATCCAAGCTTCCAATCAATCGCAGAAGCCTCATTTACATGACCAAAATAAGACCTATTTGGCTTTGCGGGAGTGAACTTTAGTGAACTTTTGAGTTTAGTAATACTCCTTACATTTTCTCATAAGATCCTCAATGTGCCATAGGTAGCATATAGGGCCAGAACCAGATACCAATCCTTCCATGATAAGCTCTCTAACCTCCCAAACCCACTAGTGGTTAGGAACTAGTTGTTCCCTCTTCAATACATGATAATGCTTCAAGGCGCCTGAAAAGAATATGGTCCCTAAACCTTATACTCCAAAAATGATATTGAAATTCTACTGTTGGGTATATTCTCTTCAAGATTGTATCATGCAATTGTGATGTAACTCACATCACATTTACTTTTTGTATATTTATTTAATATATTTATATAAGGCGCTATGGTACTAACTCCAAGGACCTGGCTTCGAATCCAGCTAGGCTTAATATTTATTTATTCCGTTAATGTAGCCGTGAGTCAACCCTGTGGAGGCATTCTCCTCACCCAGCCTCTATAAAGTGGAATTGAGAAAAAATTGGAGGTTAAGCGTGATCTTGAATAAATCGTCTCCTGGCATATTCCGTTTAAGCAATATTTTCTTACAAAGTACTGGAACAAAAGAAAAAAACATGAAACTATTTTTATTTATTTATTAAACTAACTATGCAACGTGTTAAAATATGGCAGGTGCTACATGCTAGTAAGTATTTTGCTTTTCTTCTATAATCATTTTTTCAACCTGCTAGCATACTAGTTTACAGTTTGAATTTTTAATGACGCATCAAAGTTCTAAATCATATACATTTTTGGAGAAGTAATAATTCTGTCTTAGAACAAACTGACTTAAAACGTTTTATCATTACATTCATCGATTAGAAATCTTAAAAAATAAATATGGAAATTATATGAATTATTCTTTTTTATCCTATGTTTTGTTATGTTATGTTTGAAATATTGTAGAAGTATGGTACTAAAAATTAGATTGTGTATTAATCGAGTACTACCTTTAGTACTTAACTGAAGTCTTATCGGTAACTTTCATGACAGGTATTTCAAAGACAGGTTTTATCTAAGTCTAATTAACTCAATAAATACATTCCTCCTTTAAATATTTATTTATAATATGATTCTGATTTTTAAAAAAAATTGGAATTTATTAAAAAAATAAATAAAATAAAAATGTTATGCTATTTCTCCCTAGAGAAACACCTAGAAAATAATTAGTTGGTACATTTTATAATTAATAAAACTAAAAATTCCTAATGTAGGCAGATCTGCGCTTTTATCCTGAAGCTTAAATGACGTTCATTCCATTTTTTAGATTCAACGCCTCTTAAGACAAGAGCATGAAACCTTCTTAAATTCATAATATTTCAAATTGGCCGAAATTCCACGAAGTTACGAAATTTAGCCTGTTAAATAAAATTGACATTTTTTATCAAGATCTTTAAGAAAGTAATGTTATGTCTTTCTTGTTATTTCCTCACAATTAAGAGCTAAGACTGGAGCTAAGAAATGTGAAAAATAGATTCACTGTTATATAGCTGTGTTCTTTGAATCAAAAGAGTGACTAAGCTTACTCTCCTTCAAAGCAAAAGTGAAGCCAAAAATCCAACATCCATGGAGCTTAGTAGTTGAGGTTAATAGGAATGCCCGCCATTGAAATCTAAACTGCAACTGAAGGCTGCCAGTGCTTGATTCCTTCTCTTTCTCTGCCACGCCCCTGGTCCATCATGAGGCCCCGCCTTCATGGCTTCACTTTTCCTACCAGCTTACCCCCTCCATTATACTCCTTTCTAAAAGCTTTCAATTGTTAACGTTGCTATATCAGTAAAACTTGACCCATTCAGTGTGAGAATCAAATAAAATTAATTATTATGAATTTAATGAAGAGAGGAATACATTTTAAATTGCTTTACAACAATATTTGATACGTTACATGATTATAGTAATGGTCTTGACATCTCAGTTGCTTTGACCCGAGCGTTTGAGCTGTTCAAAGGCCAATTGTCACATGAGGACTTGGAGACCGCTTAACCTGCACATATGCCGCGAATTAATTCTGCTACTTGGATTCGTTTCATCCCACGAATCCTCTTCGATATTAATTTAATTATATTTTTCTGTTATAAATGTAGTTGGATTTTTTGTTATTGTGTAGCTTTTATGATAATTTTCCAATAAACTTTGTAATTTCACTTTAAACAGACATTTGTTAATTACTGCTTTTCTGAACGATTAACTAATTGGTCACTAAGCCCTTTGTAGATTTACTGTTATTTGTAGTTTTAATCTTGTTTTGACATTTATATGTTTTATTGGTAATATTTGTAAATCTATTAATATTCTTTTTAATCTTTCAGTCTAAAGAGATTAAGAATAAACTAGAACTACTTCTCGATTTTAAGAACACCATGGACTCGTGTATCGATTTATTGTAACCAATCGGATTTCTAATATACTTATATGTTTTCGGTAGGAGCAGAAAATGAAAAATTTTAAGAACTCGAGGTCTCGTATTGATTTATATATTCGTAACTTCTCTTTAACATGTTATGATACCTTTATATGTATTTTGGAAGTGCCAAAAATTAAAATGCTAGGCGTTCGCATATCGATTTATTTTAACTTTTTGAATTTATTAGTGGGCTAGTAAAATTTTTTGGAGACGCAGAAAAAGAAAACGCTATCCATTTTAAGGTCCCATGCTTGAATAAATTGTTAATCGATTTATTTAAACTTTTTTCGGATTTTTAATATTTTAGGATTTCCGTTAATAACGTCTGGAAGAGATATATGTTAAAAATGCTTTCGCTTTTAACATTTTTTAATTCTATTTGTACAATTACTAAACTTTTATATAATCGATATCATTCCTCATTTTCTATACTTCCGATAGCATATAAAGGGACCCTTATTTATTATGAATCCGAAAAGTTAAAATAAATCCATTGGCGAACGCGCGATCTTAAAATTTCAGCATTCTCTGTCAATGTATTGATTACAGACATTTCAAATTCTTTCTTCTTTATAACCTCTATAATAGAGTAAAAAAAAAAATTAAAATTTTCATTAAGACGCCCTTTAATTTTTAATCTAATCTCTGAAAAAGGTTTACTATAATTTTGAGGGTTTTAAATTTAATTTTATGAGCTGCTACCTTAAAATTATTATTTTTTTTTTTCAGAACTGTCTCAGATTTTAAATATTTTTTGTGTATTCTTAATGCCTATTAAATACCTTACAAGAACACTTTTTACTATAATAATTTTTCAAAATTGCGGAATTTCACAATCTGTTAAAATTTCACCTTGTTTTGTATTACAAAAATGCTCATAGTTTTACTACAGACTATGCTAGAGAGATACTTTATGACTTATCATGATGCTTATTGTTATGGAATTTAAAATTTTAAAAAATCGATTTTGAAAAAATACTCATGTAAAAGATATTCAAAAATATATTCATAATGTATTTAGCTGATACAACTAACACAAAGTATTATGAAAATTTCATATGTGCTGCTGGAAGAATAAATTAATTATTATTCTAAGTTTTAAAATTTGATATAAACGTAAGAAAAAATTCTGCTTTAATAATTTTTAAATAAAAAATGACATTTTTCATTCTTTTAGAAGGTATTAGTTTTTTATATTTATTTTTTTTAATTAAAAAAAACCTGTTTATAGCCATCGTGGCTCTATAGTGTTGTCCGTACCGTTAACGATTCACTCCCTCGAAATCCCGTTCTGGGATTGTTAAGGCCTGGCTCGTTCAATTAAGAAATGAAAGAAACTCTACGTGCCGGTAGGCCAGCCCCGAGGAGTTGGAGTTTTAAGAGCCCTCAGTAAATATATCTTTTTTCATGACAATTTACTCTGATACAGCTGGCGGAACATTACTTTATTACATTTCTTGCTAAGCTAAAATTATCTTTACTACATGTAACGGTCTATTTGTAATTGTTTTTATTGCAAGAACCATAAATACCATAAAAATTTTAGCTGTGTGTCTCAAACCCGTTCCACAATACGCGACTCTCTATTTAAGTTTTAATTGATCATAAAGGTGAATTTTACTATTTCGATTAAATGTGATTTTAAAAGTTCTGTGAGAGAAGACAAATTTTGTATTTTAATTGTATCATGATTATTTGAATAAGTTCCATATGGGCTTGGACCCATTGTGGAAGTCTTCATCAAGACTGTTAAAGGTAATGTAGGTAGACTGTGAAAGGTAATGGACAAGATCCAAGAGACAGAATGATAGTTGAATTTGTCATAAATGGTCGAAACGTTGGTAATAAATAAATAGTTATCAACTTTAATTTATGCGTGTTAATCATATGTATGGAATATATCATGATGATTATTGTTTGGTTATTTTATAGAATGTATTATAACGTGATTAAACTTTTCTTATGATATTATTTATATATTAAATAAATCGATAAATAAATATGATTCTATTAAGAAGTGCCGTCCGTCCTGAGAACGGTTTTAGTCACCCTCTCCCTCTTCCTTCTCCATCTCTCTCTCTCCTTTTCTTGCCTCTCTTAACCTACAATTTATTTATTACCCCTTTTATTTATCGTTTAATGTTAACGCCCAATTTGTAAGTCATTATTAAGCCTGTAACCACAAATTCTCAATTGATATTTAATAGTTATATGGAAATGGAGTAGGTGCTGTACAATACCAGTTCTTAATCATAAATTTTCTTTTGATATAATTTACAAATAGATATCTTTGGCGTTGATGACCGGTAGGTTTTACTCTTTAATTTCTGAATAAACAAACAAATAGACACAGGGTAGAGGTTTACAATAACTCATACCCATTACAGACGCACCAAGATCTCTTATTTTAGTCTTGGAAATAAAAAAAAAATAAAAAAAAAATGCCTAAGAGTGGCTCTGAATTTTTCGTATATTTTTTGGATTTGGATTGACATTAAAAATCTGAATTTGCGACTACTTCGACAGGCAAACCAATTTGAACCAATAGACAAAACATAAAATTAAACTTTGAACTAATTCAGAATAAAGATTAAATACTGAGGAGGATTTCTAACTATACCAATCTGGTATAGTAGCAGTATCTATGATATTTTCCAAAATAAAGTAACAAAATTATGATATCATGTTTTTTTATTATAAAAAATAAACAAAAAAAATACTTATAAGAACTAACCTACATTTTCGGTATGGATTTTCTTCGTTTTCTGGGTTCTATAGATTTTTTAAAAAAATTTATTTATGACATGATAATCAGGTAAAGGGTATTAAAAAAATACTAAGTAATGATATAGTGTTAATTGCATGCTGACGTTTCGCTATGCTTTGCTAACGTTCTGAGCATTTCCTTTGTGGAACTTGTTTCGTCAAGCGTACATGTTCAAATTTAAATTAGAAAAAAAAATCAAATCGAATATTACACGTTTAGAAAATGGAGACGTAGCGTCATCTTGCAATTATTAAATAATTAAGTAACTTATGGTTTAAGATAAACATGTCAGTTACTCTTAAAAAATCTGATATATAAAAACTTGGTATTTTTAGGTTTCCCGAGGGGTAAATAACCAATATTGATTTTTTTCCTGCCAAAAATACAACAGTAAACAAACAAACAAAACCGTATACATATGAATGCGACCGGGAGATCAGAGGGTTTCGTTTTTTTCCTATTCGAATTTCTGCCTCTATTTTTTTTTTTTTTTGTATTTACCCATTGCTTATTATTGCGAACAACGGGATCTGATTATTTATTTTGAATTAGCAAAATTATTGGAAGATTTTTTTTTTTAATTTGTCATTCAAGCCCTGTTAAAATATTTCAATGAGGATGAGAGCTACCTGATATTAAATATCCTTAATTGTACGTTGATTTTCCGAGTTTAATCAAAATCATTTTTATTAAGCTGTTTTTAAGAAAATCCTATAAAAATGTAAAATCGATCCTCTAAAGCGGCACTTCGGATTGGCCGATTTTAACGCAAAGGCTGCTATCAGCCTTCCACACGCATGTCCTAAATAAATAATTTCAGTTTTTTACGACTTTTCATTTTTGATCTTGACTGTTCATACAGACTATTTGGCTAGACTTTATTATTTCGACTCATGTGACCTCAAAACGTACATTTCAATCAAAATTTTGCACGATCATAATAATTCCCCTTACTATGTACCCATATAACTTAAATTAAAAATGAAATAGATAAAATTAAGTTTTGAGGATAATCCCAGAAATATGATTAAATGTGTCTATAAATCGAGTGAGTTGTTATGAGAAAATACATTGGATGTATAAATGAATAATTCAACATAAATTAACTGTTTGTAAAATTTAATTAAAAATAAAATTGAATATATATTTTTTTTAGTCCTTTTATTCTAATTAGTTTTATCAAAAGTGTCATCTTGGTCCTTTGAGGAAAAACCCAAGCCCTTTTGGAGGAAGGGCTTTCCTCATCTAATTAACCATTAAAATAAGAAATTACAAACCGGGAGGCGTAAGCCATTGAATATTCAGTTTAATTCAAGAAAATTGTTGAAGGATTTGCATTAATTTTATTTTACTTGATCCTCGATATTAAAGTTCACACTACATTTGAATTTTATTGTCAATATTGACAGACAATGGAGATGATTTCAGGTAGGAATTTAATTCGACAAAAAGACAAAAAACAAGAAATGTGTATCGACTTGTCTGTGGTTATAGTGGTTACATTTTATTTTTTAAGTATCGGTGCATGAACATTCCTTAAAATAAGTATATTAAAAATGGACATCTAAGTTGAAAAAAAAAATTGGATAAAATTATATTTCAACTTCTTGATCAAAACCAAGGGATTTTTAAACTTAAAAACATATAGTTATTATAAAAGAAAAAAATAATCTAATAATCAGAGGTAAACCTATAACCCCCCCCCTCCCTGAATTTAAGCAGATAATTCACATCATCAGTTTTTTGTAAAATCACAATTTATTTCTGACATATCCAACAATTCTCAGGAAATTTATTTACCTATAATAACCATAAGCTGTATATAATATTAAAAAACTGAAATAAAATATGAAGGATTATGAAAGGGATAAAATGGAGTGAAAATTAAATCATTGATATTGTTTTTTAATTAAATTAATAAAACAATTCTATTATTAATATATAAAATAATAAATATTGAATTTAACTATTCGCTTACATTCAATTTTTGTTGAAAAACATTCCAACAGGAAAGAATTATTTTAAACTAGGAAATATTTTATAAGTAAATAATTATATTATTAAGTATTAATTAAAATATGTTAATGAAGTCAAGAATCACTTCCCTTGATTTATTTTATATATAAATAAAAACTTTTGGTATAGTTTTATTTTGAAACATTGATCATTTTAGTATCACTTCGGTCCTATTTAAGAAAAAAAATGGTAATTTTCATACAATTATCTGACACCATAGTCATAATATAAATTTTTGGATTATTTAATTTGTGTCGAAATGTTCAAATATTATATATATTTTTTTCTTTAAAAGGAAAAACACTCATTTTCACTTCTTTATTTAATTACTGGGCGACATTTTGAACATTTGTCCATAATCAGAATAATGTCTCTTTCAGGGATTTGTTTTGATTTTTAATTTTTAAAAATGTCATTCAATTTTTATATTCGTAGATTTCTATCAACTTTTTCCTCTCTTTAATTGAACTGTCAAAAAGGATATAAGTTAATTCATTCGTACTTTTTACTAAACGCTGACCATTTGTTTTAATAATACTATAATAATGTTATTATAATATAATACAGCTATAAACTTATCAGAAAATAATACAATAATAATGTTTTTATTATATTATAGAATAATAAAGTTATCATTGAATGAATCCAAATTAAATTGGCCATATATCTAAAATATATATATAGATTTAAGTCCAAACTAGCCTTCATCAAATTAATTAATTGGATGTAGTATCAATATTTTTAATTATTTATTTCTCTCTTTTTGATGATCTCAATTGCTGGTGATTATTGAAATGCTTACCCATCAAATATTAAAAATTAACCTGAATGAACGAAGATTTAGGAAAAATAGAATTTTCCTAAATATTGGTTAGTACTTCCTGGAGTAGTTTGTTAAGTATAATTTATTTTGTTACTACGCTGTTAGAATTGTTTAAAAGTTACCTAATGTTTTTATGACCTAGGGCCGAAACAACAATGTAAATGTATAATATGTTAAAATAAAGCATTCTTTAAAGTTTTTATTAATATATATAAAATAATTTGATGTTAAGTTATTAACTCTTGTATAATCTATTTTAATTAATTCTATACATTTACAGAACATTTTTAAATTTAAGATAACTTTTTCATGCCGGACTGTTTTTAAATAAAATTATATATATGTATGCGAATGGTTAAATTAAATATTTATAATTCTATTCCATAATTTTAGAACGATTTTAGTAGTAATAAAGAATTAAATATTGATTTAATCTTCTTTTTTATTTACTTCATATTTAAATTTTATCTTATTTATTTATCTATATATATACATCCATATACACACACACACAATAATTACTGTTTATTGCAAACCTTCGATCATTTTCTAAATTTCCATTCATACAAGAGACAAAAAAAATAGTGAAAAAAGAATGTGGAATGCAAACTTTCCAATTTCCAATATTGTTTCATGGGCAATATCCCAGGACAATTTTTGCCAACCAACCATAAGCAAATGTATTCGACAATTTTCCATTCTCCAATCACCTTCTTTTTCTTTTTTAACCGATATGACCTCGTTTTGTATCGACGGTTATATTGTTACGTTTTGTATCCTGATAGTTTAGGAATGGAGGACAAATAACATTACTAAAGCTGAGATTATAATAGATGGAAATTTCATCGGAGATATAAAAATGGCATGTTCTTCGAGTATAAAAAGTTTTCGGAATATGTAATTAAATATAATTAATTATTTAACAGGTTGTAAGGACCCTTTGCAGTGTACTCCAACCACATGATTTGTCTCCTAGTTCCTTTATTTTTAACTGTTATCAACTATTTGTCAAACCATCATAGTAATGAAACCTAATTTTTAAATATATTGAGTCACAGTTACAAGTCGAGTTTAATACATCATAAATAAAGAAAACATTTTATTTATTTTATTATACAACTAATTATTCCGTTTTCCATACTGTTGGTTTTTTAAATGTTCGGGGCTAAAAATATAGATAAAAAGTTATAGCTAATAGATAAAAAAAAAAAAAGTGTCAGGAATAATAATATTTTAATACTTTTAATTCGTGTAACTTCACAATAAAATTTGAAATTGTTTGATTTTTAATATTCTGAGTTTTTCTGCTCTCACAGAAGTCTTAAATGTATACTTGAGTTTCCTTAGAGATGAATTAAATAAATAAATGAAATAAATAGAAGATGAATTCACTAGTTAAATTGAACATTATTGAAATAGTGTTTTATTTTTTTTTTAAATTTTAAAATGAAAAAAGTTTAGTTAGCACCACTGTCTTAAATTTATTAAAAATATCTCAGATTAATTTTACCCTTCCCCATGGCTGTCACCATGGAAGATTAAAATCGCTAAAAAATAATAAATAATCTGGAATAAAAAAGTTTTCTTTCCTCTTTGAAAATACTATTAAAATAGCAATATTTCTTTTTTCAAATTAATATAAGAACATTTTTCCGGTACATAAAAGTACAGTAAAATTTAACCAGGCAAATACATTTTTTTTACTACATAATTTTAGTTTCGTTTTTGATATAGATTATTAACATACATACTTGATTATTTAGATGTTAAAAAGATCTTAAAATGTGTTATTCTATTGGAAACACAGATTCGAATTTCGGAACATTGCAATGTATATCTTTCCCTCCTAGCTTTTTCTTCTCGTTCACTATAATTTTTTGGCCATACTCAGAACTTTGGCGTCATTGGAGTAATCTTATGCCTTAAGGACTGAGTTAACCCACCACCCACCACAAGAAAAGATTATAAAAAAAGAAAAAAAATAATTTATAGGAAATAACACTGAAACAAATAGTGGATTTTATGTTTTTGAGTGTGGTATGTTGAGAATCTTATCTGGTCTACTCTTTAGCCCTGCAAAGGTATTCTTTAAAAATAAAATTCTTTTTTTATCTAATTAAATTTCCATTATTGGCTTTATTTGTGCTAAACCCTTTGTAAAAGCCATTATTTATATATAATTATATAAATATTTTTTATAATAAGATTTTTTATTACTTATATAATATAAATTTAATGACAATTGGCCGACCTAACGGTGTTAACAATTAATTGTTACTTGAGTAAATATCGCGGCGCCAGACCACTAGACCATCACGACGTGGCTGCTTGAAACCTTGCCTAGCAGTTTGTGTTTAAGGCGCTTTTTTTAATGACATGCGATCGTATCAGTCCCAAAACTCGTTAAGCAACATCCAAATTTTTTACAGAAAGTGAAAAAGTTGTTTATAGTACTCATTGATCGATTTAAATTTAGAATTTTAATATCAAAGTTCATCCTGAATCCAAATTTATTACTATTAAAAAAGATACCTTATGATTTATGATTTGTTAGTGGATTTTTTTGTCTTATTTTTTTATTATATGCAATGTTTCTGATATTTATTTAAAACTTGTAAATATGTATATAAAAATTCCTTCTTGTTAGTTATCTTTAGTTCGTATTTTTTTTTCTTTTTCATTTATTTGAAGTTAGTTTTTTATATTTATATTGATTTAATTTTGTTTGCTACTTTTTTATCTTTACATTTAAAGCAGATTATTGTTGGACGTCTATAGTATTTATTTAAGCGTTTTTTGCTTATATTAACATTAGTTGGTTTTTTCAATTCATTATTATTAGATATATTTTAGGATGTTTTATGTTTTATTTTTTACTCTTTACTCTAAGGCACTATAGCCCATTTGCAATACCTGTTATATTGTTCTTAAAGGACATATCCCAAAATAAATTAAAAATATTATTATTAATATTTCAGAATTTCACACTAACCTGGCTTATACCAGAAATATTCATCTTGAGCTTAAGCTTAATTTTTAAACTATAATTAAAAATATTCTAACAATAATCACTGTGTGAAGGAGAAATGCTTTCTGCTCTTTTTCCAATACTTTTTCAGGCATTTTCAAATTCTGGGCTGAGCGGATGGTATCGTAGGGGATTAGGCTGTTCCCAAGATATTCTCAGCGGATATAACTTTTATGTGCTCCAGGTTATAAAATTGCCGAAGTTCTTAGCATAAATCATGATATTTCCTTATATCATCCTTATTATTATTTTATCTTTCTTTATTATTATATTTAGTACCTAATAATAAAAAAACGACTTAATACTCTTGAAAAATACGTAATAATTTAATGAGTTTTGCAAGCTTAAGTTAGTGCGAGTACTAAAAACTTTGATGCCATGACTTTGATCCAAGTTGAATCAAATGTTTATAACGAATTTTACATCATTACAGGATTTTGAAACTTTATATTAAAGATTTAGACTTTCCCTCCCTAATATTGGATCCATGGTAACTCACCTAGTTTGTTAAAAATGTAGAAAAAAAATCATGCTAAATTCTCGAATTTGTTGTATTTAACGAATTTAGTGATTGGAGGACTCATATAAGTCCTTGATGATTCATCAAATAAATACCTTAGTTATAAGAATCAATCTAATTAGTCAAAAAAAATCAAAATAAAATTACCTAAATGATTAAATGTCAGTTGTTTGTTTAAGTGATTATATTTTATATAGGTTTTTTTTTTTTTTTTTTTTTTTTTTTTTTTTTAAATTGCGCTGACAGACAACCATTCCCCTTATTAAAAATAGAAACCTTTTTATTAATTTTTTTTGGTATGATTTTAGTTAATAAAATTGTAAAAACGCTAAGATTTCGTCAACGATTTTCTATTAGTTTGCTGTGTTTAACGCCGCTCCAATTGAGTGATTAAAACAAAGGGGTAACACATTGCTGATAGAAATCCCTTGTAAAAAGGAACAAATAGAAACAAAGCTTGTGTTCATTTGTAGGTCCAAGGAGAAACCCCTGTCGGAACCTGTTTCAAATAAATTCTAACTTGGAGAGTAAAAATTTATCTGTTGGTTCCTGTGGAACTAGATTAGCCCTATAAATGGAAGCTATCTGTCTTTAGGCACCCTGCTTCTCCTAAAGGAGTTCGATACTCAAGTATTTCTGATAAACCTATACGGTACCTTTTGGCTATTCGTTTGATATATAATTTAATATTTAATATGTAATATTCTTTATACTTACTCATTTAATTTATATAAAATTATTAGACCTCTTTAAATCATTATTGGTAGGCGTAATTAATACGTTAGAACAGGGGTGGCCAAGTTTTCGAGGTATAGGCTCATGAAGAAAATAAATTCCGTACATGCGTTACCTAAAAAATTTGATTATGTATAAATTGTACTACTTGTTCGTAAATATGAAAAAGTTGTTATAAAGCTGAACAGTATGGCTGATAATTTTATTTCACTTTTTTTTGGGCCAGGAAAATCTACCTTGAAAAAATAATATGATTTACTCTTTGCTGATCTCTCAATAGCTCGCTGGAGTAGAAATCGTACTGAAATATAGATATACGGCTTATCTGCATACGTAAAAAACAACAATAATTATTTAAAGGACCAAAAAACTCACATCCAGGGGAATTAAAAGAACAAGTCAATTTAATTATAATAAATAAACTGAGGTGATATATATTGTTAAAAAGTTTAGTATAATAACTTTCCCTTACCACCCTGGAAGGCGAAGATTTTAAAAAGTAAACTTTTTATTTTTTGGTTACTATAAAAATTTGTATTTTGAGGTACGAAAAACGAATAGTTTTACATTGATATACATAGTTTATCAGAATTTTATTGAACCGTTATTGAGAATATCGAGAAAATGTGAAAAATCGATTGTTTAAAGAGGCATTTTTGCACAATCGATTTTATCGAAAAAGTTACGGTAACATCCCACGCATGTAGCTATCTTATAAAGGCATAATTTCAGTTTCATTTGACTTTGTTTTCGATCTTGGCTGTTCACACTCATGTCAACTATAAAAATATTCTTAGAACTTCATTAAACGCACGTTGTAATGTAATGTAATCAATAAATTTTAGATCTAAAGTAAAGGGTTGAGTTTTTCCGTTACAGTTAATTGTTTGTATGGCTACTTTCTATGAAGTTTTAATGTAATGTATGCTCCTGGACTATAATTTTAATTAATAATATAAAAGGAATTGTAATTTATTTATAAAAATAAAAAAGTTTGGAAATAATTAGTAATAATATCTTTTTAAAATCCAGAATTAAAAAAAAAAATTATAAACCTTGAGTAGAGGGCTGTATTTTTCAGTTATAGTCTACTTTTTATAAGACTTATTACGAAGCTTTGCTGAAAGTTTTAGTTTGATTTAAACAACTTTTTACGTGTCTCTTTCTGGATTATAAGTTTAATTTAAAATTAAAAACCTTATAAAGTCACCCGTCCTGGAAGATTTGCTTTAGAAACTTTCTAACTCCAATTTTACAGGTTAGGAGAAAAACTTATTCTTATTAACAGAATAAACATACTAAGCAACTAAATCAGCAGTTGCACTTAGTATAATTTTATTAATAAATTGTGCAACAAAGTAATATTAAATGATATAAACACCATTTAATACCATATACCTGCTTCACTGCTTATATATATA